>NC_041386.1:635712892-635769797 GCF_002162155.2 Triticum dicoccoides
TTAGGGTTTTGGGGGGAAGAAGAAACGTGGATCTCGGAGGGGGGGGGGTCTATATATAGAGGTAGAGGGAGCTAGGAGTGTCCAAATGAGGTGCGGTTTTCGGCCACGCGATCGTGATCGAACGCTCTAGATGATGTAGAGGGTTTTGGTGGGTTTTGGGCCAAAATGGAGGAGTGTTGGGCTGCAACACACACGAGGCCTTTTCGGTCCCTCGGTTAACCGTTGGAGTATCAAACGAAGTCCAAATGGTACAAAACTTGACACACAGTCTACCGGTAGTAAACCAAGGCCGCTTTGCAAGTCTCGGTCCAATCCGGAAATGTTTAATCCCCACACACGAAAGAAAAGTAGAAATGACCACCGGAGGAGAACGGAGCGCCGGAATGCAAAACGGACAACAGGGAAAAAGCTCGAATGCATGAGATGAACACGTATGCAAATGCAATGCACATGATGACATGATATGAGATGCATGACAACGACAACAACACACGGAGACAAAAACCCGAACCCGAGAAAATAAAATAACTTAATGCCGGAAACGGCAAGAGTTGGTGTACATATTGGGAAAATCATATCCGGGGTGTTACACGCTCCAACCCTCAATTCGGAGCCAGTTGCGCCGTCCATGGACGGGTGGATGGACCCCGCCATGGAGGCCTTTCCCTCAGCGGCGATCGAGCCGAACATCGACCTTACCCTGCACAAGAGCCGTGTTGTCGGACTCCTGGATCCTTCTCCAGCCACGGACTCCGAACCGCCTGCGCTCGTTCCTGGCGAACCCAATTGGGCGCCGATCATGGAGTTTACCTCCGCGGATGTTTTTCAGCACTCGCCCTTTGGCGACATACTGAACTCATTAAGGTCTCCTTGTCAGGAGGATCCTGGCCGAACTATGTCCGGTAGGATTGGGATGCGGATGACAAAGAAATTCGCTGCCCACCCACCACCCACTTAGTAGCCACTGTCGACGACTTAATTGACATGCTCGACTTCGACTCCGAAGACATCGACGGTATGGGTGACGATGCGGGAGACGAAGAGGAACCACTGCCCACAGGGCACTGGACAGCCACCTCATCATACGATATATACATGGTGGACACACCCAAAGAAGGCAATGGCGACGAGATAGCGGAGGATGACCCCTCCAAGAAGCAACCCAAGCGCCGACGTCAGCGGCGCCGCTCTAAGTCCCGCCAAAACAAAAGTGGTGATACCGGCACAGGAGATAATAATACTTTGATAGTGCCGAAGATGGCAACAATCCCCTCCAGCACGATCTAGGACATGAGGATGGAGAGGCCAGACCTCCAGAGAGAGCGGTAGATGGAGAGGCGGAGGATGATAATTACATGCCCCCTCCGAAGACGAGGCAAGCCTTGATGATGACGAATTTGTCGTGCCAGAGGATCCCGTCGAACAAGAGCGCTTCAAGTGCCGGCTTATAGCCACGGCAAATAGCCTTAAGAAGCAGCAGCAGCTTCAAGCTGATCAAGATCTACTAGCTGACAGATGGACTGAAGTCCTCACGGCCGAGGAATATAAACTCGAACGCCCCTCCAAGAGTTACCCAAAATGCAGGTTGCCACCCCGACTGGAGGAAGAAGCGTATGACGTGGCTGATCGGCCACCTCGTCGCCGCGATAGAGAGGCATTCCAGCCAAAAGCTCAACCTGCACCCCGGCGCCATTCAAATAAAAAGGCATGGGGAAATACGCCAGACCTGCGAGACGTATTGGAGGACAAAGCAAAACATGCAAGATCGATCTACGGATCACGAGGGCGCGTCACTATGCGAGACGATAAACATCACACCGGATACAGTAAAAGTAAATCCGGCCGGGCCGAACACGGCGGGCAAGACTTATTGGAGCTGCGTCACGATATAGCCCAGTACAGTGGTGCCGCACACCCCTTATGCTTCACAGATGAAGTAATGGATCATCAAATCCTAGAGGGTTTCAAACCCGTAAACATAGAATCATACGACGGCACGACAGATCCTGCGGTATGGATTGAGGATTTCCTCTTGCACATCCACATGGCCCGCGGTGATGACCTACACGCAATCAAATACCTCCCACTCAAACTTAAAGGACCAGCTCGGCATTGGCTCAACAGCTTGCCAGCAGAGTCCACTGGCGGTTGGGAAGATCTGGAAGCCGCATTCCTTGACAACTTTCAGGGCACTTATGTGCGACCACTAGACGCAGATGACCTGAGCCATATAATTCAGCAGCCAGAGGAATCGGCCAGGCAATTCTGGACACGGTTCCTAACAAAGAAAAATCAAATCGTCGACTATCCGGATGCAGAGGCCCTAGCAGCTTTTAAACACAACATCCGCGACGAGTGGCTAGCCCGACACCTTGGTCAGGAAAACCTGAAATCTATGGCAGCCCTCACGACACTCATGACCCGCTTTTGTGCGGGAGAAGACAACTGGCTGGCTCGCAGTAATAACATATCAAAGAACCGTGGTACTTCGGATACCAAGGACGGCAATGGCAGGTCACGTTGCAACAAACATAAGCGCCGCATTAACAGCGACAATACCGAGGATACGGCAGTCAATGCCGGATTCAGAGGCTCTAAACCCGGTCAGCGGAAAAAGCCATTTAAAAGAAGCACTCCAGGCCCGTCCAGTTTGGACCGCATACTCGATCTCTCGTGTCAAATATACGGCACCCCTGACAAGCCAGCCAACCACACCAATAGGGATTGTTGGGTATTCAAGCAGGCCGTCAAGTTAAATGCCGAAAACAAAGATAAGCGGCCACATAGCGATGACGAGGAAGAGCCCAGGCAGCCGAACACCGGAGGACAGAAGAGGTTCCCCCCACAAGTGCGGACGGTGAACATGATATACGCAACACACATCCCTAAGAGGGAGCGGAAGCGTGCGCTTAGGGACGTATATGCGTTGGAGCTAGTCGCCCCAAAGTTCAACCCATGGTCCTCCTGTCCGATCACCTTTGATCGCAGGGACCACCCCACTAGTATCCGTCATGGAGGATTCGCCGCACTAGTCCTAGACCCAATCATTGACGGATTTCACCTCACTTGGATGGCGGCGGCAGCCTGAACCTGCTTTACCAGGACACAATGCGCAAAATGGGTATAGACCCCTCAAGGATCAAACCCACAAAAACGACCTTTAAAGGCGTCATACCAGGTGTAGAGGCCCATTGCACAGGCTCAGTCACACTAGAAGTGGTCTTCGGGTCCACGGATAACTTCCGAAGAGAAGAGTTAATCTTCGATATAGTCCCACTCCGCAGTGATTATCATGCACTGCTCGGGCAAACCGCATTTGCGAGATTCAATGCGGTACCGCATTATGCATACCTCAAGCTCAAGATGCCAGGACCTCAGGGGGTCATTACAGGTAACGGAAACACAGAGTGCTCTCTCCGAAAGGAGGAGCACACTGCGGCCCTCGCAGCGGAAGCGCAAAGCAGCCTCTTAAGGCAATCCACTAGTTCGGCGTTTAAAGACCCAAACACCTTCAAGCGCGCCCGGAGTAATCAGCAACAGGACCGCCTGGCATGTTCCGAGCTCGCATAGCAATGTGGCCCCCACCCCGGCCCAATCCAAACGGCGAAATTCATGCCACGCGTACATAATTACGCATTAAAAATACCATGGGCACAGGAGGGGAAGGGGGCACGACTACGGCACGCCCCAAGACGCGGCTTAAACCGCACTAGGGGCTTCCCGCTTTGTTATTTTTCTCTCTTTCAGGACATTAATCTCTGGAAACCCTGTCCGGCGGCATGATTGCCGAACACATGATGCAGCAACCAAGGAGGCAGAAAGCTACATCACACCACGGAACTCCCAGGTGGATTATGATAACAAGTGAAATACTTGCTTTAATATTATTCCTCAGCTTACCCTTGGAGGGGACATAGTCCTACTTTTTGCTTATCGCACTACATGTATCATTCTGCTCTAACGCACGTTTTTTAATAAATAATGCATAGCTTCAGTCTGTTTTTGCATTTTTCTTTTATATATATGTTCATTAATGACACCTTGTAACCGTACACTTTGGTACGGCCAATACACCAGGGGCTTAAGTACCCCACAATATGGTGTGAGAAGTCCGAACACTTTCACAAGTGCGGCACCCCGAACTTATAGCATTATATGCATCAGCTCCGAATCATGTCTTTGGTCAATAGTTGGGTTTGCCCGGCTCCCATGTTTTGGTACCTTACGTTCCGCTATATCGGCTAAGGTAGCACTAGGAGAACTACTGCGATTGTGCCCCGGTTCAGCTGGGCTAAGCACCTCAGTAGAGAAAGCTAAAACTGATTGTCATGATAAGGCGAGAGACTGGTCGATGTTCGAGAGGTTTTCGAGTCCCTAAAGACTTATGCCGCTTAGAGCGAGGAGTCGGCCCTGTCCGGCTTAAGGCGTGTATCGCGCCTCGAATTCGGCCTTCCGAATACTAGGGGCTTCGCCGAAATTTAAAATTATAGAATTCTATGGCTAAGTGAGAGTGATAACGCATTATAGTCTGATTGCCTTGTTCGTTATGCTGAGCACCTCCCTCGAAGGACCCAACAATGGGAACAAGAGTGCTCAGGTTTATCCCGAACACCCCAGCACTTGTGGTATGGGGGCAGAAGCCAACGACTAGCCATCTCTCAGATTTGATAAACAGCCAAACAGAAGGTAATATTTTAAATTCAAACAAGCGTTGCATAGCGCATATGAACAAGTTTTCATAACTACAGGATTACACGAGCAAGTTTACTCGAATATTATATCTTTCGTACACTCGTCCGCTACAAGACGAGCACCCTTCAGGACACCCTCATAGTACATCTCGGGGTGGCGATGCTCCTTGCCCTCCAACGGCCCTTCCTTGATCAGCTTCACGGCGTCTAGCTTGGCCCATTGCACCTTCACACGAGCGAAAGCCCGGCGTGCACCTTCGATGCAGACGGACCGCTTGACGACTTCCATTCGTGGGCAAGCATCCACAAGCCGCCTCACCAGGCCGAAGTAGCTGTTCGGAAGGGCGTCACCAGGCCACAGCCGGACTATAAAGCCCTTCATGGCCTGTTTGGCCGCCTTGTGTAGCTCGACCAGCTGCTTTAGCTGGTCGCTCATAGGCACCGGGTGTTCGGTCCCAGTATATTGGGCCCAGAACAACTTCTCCGTTAAGCTTCCCTCCTCGGCCTGGTAAAACCTTGCGGCATCCGACACACCGCGGGGCAAATCTACGAATGCTCCTGGAGAGCTCCGGATTCGGGTAAGTAACAAGTAATTTACCCGCCGCTATCTTCTTCATCGCGTTAATCTCCTCGAGGGCCTTTTGGGCTTCGGCCTTGGCATTCTTTGCACTCTCGAGGGCCGCGGCAAGCTCGGACTCTCGCGTCTTTGAGTCAAGCTCCAACGCCTCATGCTTCGTCACAAGAGCCTGGAGCTCTTGCTGCACCTCGCCCACCCGTGCCTCCTGCCTTTCCTGCTCGGTACGCTCCTTGGTCGCATTGTCTTCGGCCTCGGATAGCGCTTGCCTCAGGGTCTCCACCTTGGTCGTGGCCCTTGGCAAATTTACGATGATCCTGTCATTTTGCAATCACGTTCTTTTTATATATATAACCATAGACTAGGTATTGCCTACCTTTGTTCTCCTCGAGCTGCCTCTTGGCAAGGCCGAGTTCTCTCTTGGACCCTTCGAGGTCCTGCTTCAGTGTGGCGACGTCCGTAGTCAGAGCGGCTGAGGCCAACAGCGAAGCCTACATATGCATATAGACATACTTATATTAGACTCCTGCGATATTGTTTGATCCTCTGTTCGGCTTTTCTTTGTGAACACCAAACAAAGAATCAGGGCTACTGTCTATGCGGTAATATTTTTCCTATAAACTTACCTCAAAGCCTGTTAGAAGGCTGGCACAGGCTTCAGTCAGTCCGCTCTTGGCGGACTGAACCTTCTGGACCAACGCACTCATAATAGTGTGGTGCTCTTCATCGATGGAAGCACTGCGAAGCGCTCCCAGCAGATTGTCCGGTGCCTCTGGTTGGACAGAGGTCACCGGCACGGGCGTCTTGCCCCTTTTGGAAGGAGGCCGCCTGCCTGAGTCTGGAACCATTGGCGGTTCTGGTGCAGTGTTCGGCTGATGGTCGAACTCAGAGCCCTCGGGAGCCTTGCTCCCTCTGCTCCCAGAGTCCGGAAGGTCGCCTTGAGGCGCCTCCGGGACTATCTCCCCTCGACCCAGTGCCTCTTGAGACAATACCTCGGCGTTGTCCGTAGGGCAAGGGGAGGTGGTGGTCAGAAGTGGATCGCTATCCATATCCGACGAGCCCAGGGAGCCGTCCGACGATACGTCGACACGGGCTCGTGGCGGTCTGCATAATCATAATTCGGCGTTAGGAGAAGCGGTGCGACAAAGGTATCCTATGAACTAGTCTGGCATCTGGATACTTACGACTTCGCCAGGGGCTTGGCCCTGAGCAGCCACTCGTCTTCGTGTTCGGTGGCGGTGGTGGAGAAGTCCGGGAGGAGAGTCCTTCCCTTCTTGGACCCTTCGGCCCCCCGGTTGGGGCGGCCTTCCTTTTCTTGTCTCCCCCGACTGGAGGGGGAGCATCTTCATCTTCGTCCTCGTCTTCGGGGAAGGAGTGCGTCACGGATTTATCGGACGATAAGTCGGATAAACCCTGGCGTCGGGAACTCTTTCGGGTTCCCTTGGCCTTCTTGGTCTTCTCCGGCACCTCGTAAGGAGCCGGAGTCAGCATCTCCGTCAGGAGAGCGTCCGCAGTGTCTTCGGGCAGAGGGGTCGGACAGTTAATCTGCCCCGACGTCTCCACCCGGTCCTGTCAAAGGCATGGAGATCAGACCCCGCACATGGTTAAGCTAGGGGAAATAAATATCCTACCGGATGTATAGAACTCACCGAATGCGCTTGGCGTTTCACGCTTAGCCCGCGGTCCTCGGTGAGGGAGGGAGGGACCTCGGCGCCCTTGAACAGCACCTTCCAGACGTCCTTGTGCATCATGTCCAAGAGCTCACTCAGAGTCTGGTGTTGGGCCGGGTCGGACTCCCACAAGTTGAAGTCCCATTGTTGGCACGGGAGGATCCGGCGGATGAGCATGACCTAGACTATATTGACAAGCTTGAGCTTCTTGCCGACCATATTCCGGATACATTTCTGGAGTCCGTCCAGCTCTACCAATGAACCCCAGGACAGGCCCTTCTCTTTCCAGGAGGTGAGCCGCATGGGGATTCCGGATCGAAACTTGGGGCAGCCACCCATTTGGCGTCGCGCGGCTCGGTGATGTAGAACCACGCTGATTGCCACCCCTTTATGGTCTCCACGAAGGAGCCTTCAAGCCATATAACGTTGGGCACCTTGCCCACCATGGCTCCGCCACATTCTGCTTGTTGGCCCCCCACCACCTTCGACTTGATATTGAAGGTCTTTAACCACAGGCCGAAGTGGGGCCGGATGCGGAGGAAAGCCTCACACACGATGATGAACGCCGAAATGTTGAGGACGAAGTTCGGGGCCAGATCATGGAAGTCCAGCCCGTAGTAGAACATGAGACCACGAACGAATGAATGGAGGGGAAACCCCAGTCCGCGGAGGAAGTGGTGGAGGAAGACTACCCTCTCATGAGGTTCAGGGGTAGGAATGATCTCCCCCGCAGCGGGCAGCCGATGCGCGATATTCGCGGTCAAGTATTCGGCTCCGCGCAGCTTCTTGATGTGTCCCTCCGTAACGGAGGAAGCCATCCATTTGCCTCCTGCTTCGGACTTTATTGGAGAAGGTTGAGGGGAAGGATGTGGGCTTGGGCGTGGGAGCTCGAGTGCGCAAGAGAGGATGAGCAAGGAGGAAGAAGGCGTGGGTAGGAAAAAGTTAAACCTTGTCCCTTTATAAGGGTGACCAAAACTATGCGCCCCCACTAGCCTGGTAAAACTCGCTTATCCCCCAAGCGTCGTAATCAATGGCACGGTTGGGTTACCCACGCCCGTATTGATGAGAATTCCCGTAATAAGGGGGACATGATCTCTGCTTTGACAAGGCATGTCAAAAAACTGCCTCGTGTTATGTGCAGGGCTAGTTAAAGGAAACGGTTCGAATAATCACCGGGCCATGGCATAATGTCGTGTTGCCAAAACAAGTCAGCAAATTAGATTTGTGGAAATATTATTCTCTCTATGGTGGTATGTGGAACTTATTTTGCAGGGTCGGACACTATCCTTGTATTCAAATTCTTCCGTGGTGTATTCGGAGGAGGATCCCGCCTTGCAATGTCAAAGACAATACTGCGCGCCGAACTCATCGTCATTGAAGCCTGGTTCAGGGGCTACTGAGGGAATCCTGGATTAGGGGGTCTCCGGACAGCCGGACTATATCCTTTGGCCGCATTGTTAGACTATGAAGATACAAGATTGAAGACTTCGTCTCGTGTCCGGATGGGACTCTACTTGGCGTGGAAGGCAAGCTAGGCAATACGGATATGTATATCTCCTCCTTTGTAACACACATTGTGTAACCCTAGCCCTTTCCGGTGTCTATATAAACCGGAGGGTTTTAGTCCGTAGGACAACATACAATCATACCATAGGCTAGCTTCTAGGGTTTAGCCTCTCTGATCTCGTGGTAGATCAACTCTTGTAATACCCATATCATCAAGAATAAATCAAGCAGGATGTAGGGTTTTACCTCCATCAAGAGGGCCCAAACCTGGGTAAAAGATCGTGTCCCCTGCTTCTTGTTACCATCCAAGCTTCTTTAGCTATTTTAGCTTGCAAAAGTAGAAATGAACTCAAAAGGTTATTAACTAAATGGAGTAAGCAATCTCTAAATGCTAGAATGAAACCTGACCCTGCTTTTGCTACTTCACCTATCTTTGTTACTGATAAGGATTATGAATTCTCTGTTGATCCTGATATAATTACTTTGGTTGAATCTGATCCTTTTCATGGTTATGAATCTGAAACTATTGTGGCGCATCTTACTAAATGAAATGATATAGCTACCCTGTTTACTAAAGATGAGAGAACTCGCTACTTTTATATCCTTCAAATATTTCCAGTCTCATTAAAGGGTGATGCTAAGACATGGTTTAATTCCCTTGATCCTGGTTGTGTGCGTAGTCCCCGGGATATGATTTATTACTTCTCTGCTAAATATCTCCCTGCTCATAAGAAACAAGTTGCTTTAAGGGATATATATAATTTTGTGCAAATTGAAGAAGAGAGTCTCCCACAAGCTTGGGGGAGGCTTCTCCAATTACTTAATGCTTTGCCTGATCATCCTCTTAAGAAAAATGAAATACTTGATATCTTTTATAATGGACTAACTGATGCTTCCAGAGATTACCTAGATAGTTGTGCTGGTTCTGTTTTCAGGGAAAGAACACTGGATGAAGCTGAAATTATATTGAATAATATGTTGACAAATGAAAATAATTGGACACCTCCGGAGCCAATTCCTGAGCCTGTTCCTAAACCAACTCCGAAGAAGAGGGGTATTCTATTTCTCAGTCCTGAAGATATGCAAGAGGCAAAGAAATCTATGAAAGAAAAAGGTATTAAAGCTGAAGATGTTAAGAATTTACCTCCTATTGAAGAAATACATGGTCTTAATTTACCGCCTGTTGAAGAAACATATAATCTGAATCCATTACCTATTGAAGAAACTCATGGTCTTGATAACCTGACACAGGTAGTAAAGGTAAATTCTCTCTATAGATATGATAAAGCTGAAATCCCATTTACTAAATTTGCTAGCCTGTGCTTAGATGAGTTTGATAAATTTATGGCTAAGCAAGAAGATTTTAATTCTTATTTTGGTAGACAATTGAAATACAATTCAAATATGCTTGAACACTTGGGTGATTATATGGCTAATGTTAAAAGTGAACTTAAACTTATTAGTAAACATGCTTCTATGGTTACCACTCAAGTAGAACAAGTACTTAAAGCTCAAAATGATTTGCTCAATGAATTGAATGGTAAAGATAATGATAACGCTGTTAGAGTGCCTACTAGACCTGGTAGAATGACTAGGAACCTGTGTATCCTGAAGGCCACCCTAAGAGAATTGAGCAAGATTCTCAAAGAAATAATATAGATGTACCTAGTTCTTCTAAAAAGAAGAAAAAGAAAAGTGATAGGACTGTGCATGCTTCTAGTGAACCTATTACTGAAACACCTGAGAATCCAAACGATATTTCTATTTCTGATGCTGAAACTCAATCTGGTAATGAACCTGAAACTAGCTAGTGATAATGTTAATGATAATGTTCATAATGATGCTCAACCTAGTAATGATAATGACATAGAAATTGAACCTGCTCTTGATCTTGATAAGCCACAATCAAAGAATCAACGCTATGATAAAAAATACTTTGTTGCTAGGAAACATGGTAAAGAAAGAGAGCCTTGGGTTCAGAACCATGCCTTTTCCTCCCAAAACATCCAAGAAAAGGATGATGAGGATTTTGAGCGCTTTGCTAAAATGATTAGACCTATCTTTTTGCGTATGCGATTGACTGATATGCTCAAAACCAATCCTTATGCTAAGTACATGAAAGATATTATTACAAATAAAAGAAAGATAACAGAAGCTGAAATTTCCATCATGCTTGCTAATTACACTTTTAAGGGTGGAATACCAAAGAAACTTGGAGATCCCAGTGTACCAACTATACCATGCTCCATTAAAAGAAATTATGTTAAAACTGCTTTATGTGATCTTGGAGCCGGTGTTAGTGTTATGCCTCTTTCTTTATATCGTAGACTTGATTTGAATAAGTTGACACCTACTGAAATATTTTTGCAAATGGCTGATAAATCAATTGCTATACCTGTCGGTATTTGTGAGGATGTGCCTGTTGTAGTTGCAAACGTTACTATTTTAACAGACTTTGTTATTCTTGATATTCCCGAGGATGATAGTATGTCTATTATTCTTGGAAGACCATTTTTGAATACTGCAGGGGCTGTTATTGATTGCACTAAAGGCAATATCACTTTTCATGTTAATGGTAATGAGCATACGGAACACTTTCCGAGGAAACAACCTCAAGTTCATAGTATCAACTCTATTGGAAAAATTCCATCGATTATATTTGGAGGTTTTGAATTTCCTCTCCCTACTGTCAAGAAGAAATATGATATTCTTATTATTGGGGATGTGCATATCCCCGTTGAGGTAACATAGTGTTATTCGAAATTTCTCCAGTTCCATGTTATTCGGAATGAGTTCGTTAACAAGACTTGATCAACCTTGTTAGTGGATTCCTTTTGATAATCATGAGATGGATGAAACTAGAAGGCACAACCTTCTGTACCCCACTTTTACTTTTTGATACTTATATTAAATAAAATAAAAATAAATATTTTCCTGTCTGTTATCTGATTATCCGTGCAATATAAAAATACCTCAAAAATAAAAATTCTTCAAATGCCCTAAAATTTAAATATGTTTTTTCTAGAATATTTGAGAATATTTGGCACAAAGAACACAGCAGGGGGCCAACCACCTGCCCATGAGGGTGGAGGGCGCGCCCTACCCCCTGGGCGCGCCCCCTGCCTCATGGGCCCATGGTGGCCCTCCTCCACTTATCCTTTCACTCATACACTTCTTCCTCCCCCAAACACGAATATCCAGCTCAAACCCGAGTCCAAGCTCGTTTTGCTGCCATTTTCGATCTCCATGCTCAAAGCACCTCTCACAAAACTGCTTGGGGAGATTGTTCCTTGGTATGTGACTCATCCATTGGTCCAATTAGTTTTTGTTCTAGTGCTTTATTCATTGCAATTTTTTGTTGCTTAGGTGACCCTGTTCTTGAGCTTGCATGTTAAATTTATATGGTCAAAAGTAGTTTTGATGCATGATATAGGCTCTAGGCACTTGTAGGAGTAGTTGCTATCAATATTATTGAGTTTGGTTTACTTTTATTTTGAAGTTACTAAAAATTTCAGAATTTTTCAGAGGAAGAAATATGCTTAGGATAATGTTCCAAGGTGGTTCTTCAAGGAAGCAAGGACCCAGGCTTGCAATGCGTGATGCTGATGACGAGCCACCAAGAGACGCTCTAGTGCGTCCTTGTGAATGGCCTTCTGAGAACTTTATGGATCGAGCGGGAATTAAGGAAGAATTCAATGCATATTTTCGTAACGCTGATCCTGTGAGCTTCGAGGAAGAGAAGTGCATCCAATATCACAACCTCACCAGTACCTTTGCGAGGAGGTTTGAATTTTCAACTTCACGTAATTCTCCAACTGTCCTGTTTGATCTTTATGATAATTCTTTCACTATGGACTTAGAGGATTTTACCACTGCTTGTAAACTTCCACAATGGGGGAGTATAAGGGATCCTCGCAAATCTGAATTTAGAGATTTTCTTGCTAGTATAATTGTGGGAGAATCTAGAGGTATAACACAAGCTACCATAGGGAGCATTCACTTTCCAGCTATACATTATTTTCCTCTCTTCCTAGGTAGATGCATTAATGGTAAAGATGAGGCATGTCACATGTGTGTCCCTGACCTCAGTATTCTTCGGAGTGCTATGTTAGGAGACAAATCTTATAATTTGGGAGCCATTGTTGCACGTAGCTTGCATCTTAATAGATTTAATGGAGATTTCTTTGGTGGAATTTATGCAACCCGCATAGCTAATTTTCTTGGTATAGCCATACGCAAAGATGATATTGAATTACCTCCTGCTTATCTAGATTTTAATGCTATGGTTCACCACCAGTTTGTCGAGAGGAACGAATCACCTCTCCAGTATCGACTAGTCTTTGATAGACGTCATGCTGTCCGTATTACTCTCCCTGCTCCTGCCTTCTTTGATTATCAGGCAAGAGGAAGATATACTATTACCATAGAGGAGGCAGATGAGTACGAGAGGAGAGCGGAGGCCGCTCATCGCCACGCTGCAGCTCAGCAAGCGATAGCCGCTGCATCGCAGTACGACCTCAGCTACTATTATGGATATCCGCCAGGCCAGCCGTGGCCATAGACCAACTTAGGCCAAAAGCCTAAGCTTGGGGGAGTACGTATTTCCCACCGACATTACATTTATGTTCACACACTCATTGCTAGATGTCGGTGCTCATACTTTTTCATTGTATCATCCACGCTAGTTTATTTCCCTTTTTATGCTTTCTTCTTGTGTGTTTAATAAACCTTAAGAAAAACCAAAAAAAATTAGTTGTAGGTTTTAATCAGTTTAATTTCCATGCTTGTAGTAGTAATTAAAAAGAAGAAAACCCAAAAATATTTCCTGTTCTTCTTTTGCTTGTTGGGAGCTTTCCCGTGTAAATAGTTTTATTTCTTTTATTTTCTTTGGGGGTCGATAGTAGAAGACCATGATTAAATTGTTAAAGTGGCTCTTATTTGCATTATTGTTGATCTGACAAAAGATCCCGTATTGCCTTGTCTTCTCCTCTTCATTGAATGCCTGCAGATTCCAGCTTAGTCCAATGCACGTGCACTATTATTATTATTCACATCGTTCGGTCGTGCAAGTGAAAGGCAATTATGATGATATATGATGGACTGGCTGAGATGAGAAAAGCTGGTATGAGCTCGACCTCTTTTGTTTTTGTAAATATTATTAGTTCATCATTCCTGATTCAGCCTATTATGAATAAACATGTTTGCAATGACAACTAGAGATCATAGTTTCTTGTGCCATGCTTGATTAGCTATGAGTTATAATGGTTTACCTTGCGTGCCAACATGCTATTGAGATGTTTATGATGTGGTATGATAGGGTGGTATCCTCCTCTGAATGATTTAAGTGACTTGACTTGGCGCATGTTCACGCATGTAGTTGAAACAAAATCAACATAGCCTTCACGATATTTATGTTCATGGTGGATTATATCCTACTCATGCTTGCATTCGGTGTTGATTAATTTTAATGCATGTTCATGACTGTTGTCGCTCTCTAGCTGGTCGCTTCCCAGTCTTTTGCTAGCCTTCACCTGTACTAAGCGGGAATACTGCTTATGCATCCAATCCCTTAAACCCCAAAGTTATTCCATATGAGTCCACCACACCTACCTATATACGGTATCTACCTGCCGTTCCAAGTAAATTTGTATGTGCCAAATTCTAAACCTTCAAATAATATCCTGTTTTGTATGCTCTAATACCTCATATATCAACTAGGGTTGTCTGTATCTTCCATGTTAGGCGGGTTATTCTCAAGAGGAGTGGACTCCGCTCCTCACTCACGAGATAAATGGCTGGTCACCGGGATGCCCAGTCCCATGCTTTATGCAAACTAAATCAAAATAATTGCAAACAAAACTCCCCCTGGGACTCTTGTTAGTTGGAGGCACTCGTTGTTTGGAGCAAGCCATGGATTGATGCTTGTTGGTGGAAGGGGGAGTATAAACTTTACCATTCTGTTTGGGAACCGCCTATAATGTGTGTAGCATGGAAGATATCACCATCTCTTGGTTGTTATGTTGACAATGAAAGTATACCGCTCAAAATATTATTAACCTCTGTTTCAAAACCGAGCTCTCGCACCTCTACAAATCACTGCTTCCCTCTACGAAGGGCCTATCTATTTACTTTTATGCTGAGTCATCATCCTCTAATTAAAAAGCACCAGTTGGAGAGCACCGCTGTCATTTACATTCATTATTGTTAATTTACATTGAGTATGACTTGACTGGATCTCTTTTACCATGAATTACAATGTCTAGTCAGTCCTTGGTCTTTAAAGGTGCTCTGCATTTATGTTTTGCGGTCTCAAGAGTATTATATTATGATTGTTTTGAGAAAGTGTTGTCATCCGAGATTTTTTATTATGGCTCGCTAGTTGATTATGCTATTGATATGAGTAAACTTGAGACCTATGCGTTACTGCAAATGTGGTAAGTTATAATCTTTACTGAAAACTTGAATGTTGGCTCTACATATTTACAACAACAAGAGCAAACAGAGTGTGTAAAAGTTTTTCTTTATCACTTTCAGTTTGTCAACTAAATTGCTTGAGGACAAGCAAAGGTTTAAGCTTGGGGGAGTTGATACGTCTCCGTCGTATCTACTTTTCCAAATACTTTTGCCCTTGTTTTGGACTCTAACTTGCATGATTTGAATGGAACTAACCCGGACTGACGTTGTTTTCAGCAGAATTACCATGGTGTTATTTATGTGCAGAAACAAACATTCTCGGAATGACCTGAAACTTCAGGGAGCGACTTTTCAGAATATATGAAAAATACCTGCAAAAGATGAAGGCCAGGGGGCCCACCACCTGTCCACGGGGGTGGGGGCGCGCCTGCCCCCTAGGGCGTGCCCCCTACCTCATGGGCCCCCTGTTGCTTCTCCGACTCCGACTCCAACTCCATATATTGTGTTTCGAGGAGAAAAAAATCAGAGAGAAGAAATCATCGCATTTTACGATACGGAGCCGCCGCCAAGCCCTAAAACCTCTCGGGAGGGCTGATCTGGAGTCCGTTCGGGGCTCCGGAGAAGGGAATCCGTCTCCATCGTCATCATCAACCATCCTCCATCACCAATTCCATGATGCTCACCGCCGTGCGTGAGTAATTCCATCGTAGGCTTGCTGGATGGTGATGGGTTGGATGGGATCTATCATGTAATCGAGTTAGTTTTGTTAGGGTTTGATCCCTAGTGTCCACTATGTTCTGAGATTGATGTTGCTATGACTTTGCTATGCTTAATGCTTGTCACTAGGGCCCGAGTGCCATGATGTCAGATCTGAACCTATTATGTTTTCATCAATATATGAGTGTTCTTGATCCTATCTTGCAAGTCTATAGTCAGCTATTATGTGTTATGATCCGTTAACCCCAAAGTGACAATAATCGGGATAATTACCAGTGATGACCGTAGTTGAGGAGTTCATGTATTCACTATGTGTTAATGCTTTGTTCCGGTTCTCTATTAAAAGGAGGCCTTAATATCCCTTAGTTTCCGTAAGGACCCCGCTGCCATGGGAGGGTAGGACAAAAGATGTCATGCAAGTTCTTTTCCATAAGCACGTATGACTATATTCGGAATACATGCCTACATTACATTGACGAACTGGAGCTAGTTCTGTGTCACCCTAGGTTATGACTGTTACATGATGAACCACATCCGGCATAATTCTCCATCACCGATCCATTGCCTACGAGCTTTCCATATATTGTTCTTCCCTTATTTACTTTCCCGTTGCTATTGCTATCATCACTACAAAATACAAAAAACATTACTTTTACCACGGTTACCTTTTGCTACCATTATCACTACTATCATATTACTTTGCTACTAAACACTTTGCTGGAGATATTAAGTTTCCAGGTGTGGTTGAATTGACAACTCATCTGCTAATACTTGAGAATATTCTTTGGCTCCCCTTGTGTCGAATCAATAAATTTGGGTTGAATACTCTACCCTCGAAAATTGTTGCGATCCACTATACTTGTGGGTTATCAGAGATCATCATCGGGCACATCGTCTGGTTCCTCTTGATCTTCAGCTTCCCTCATTGCAGCATCACTGTATTCAGGGGGCACATAGTTGTCATCGTCCTCTTCTTCTTCGCTGTCTTCCATCATAACCCCTATTTCTCCGTGCATCGTCCAAACATTATAGTGTGGCATGAAACCTTTATAAAGCAGGTGGGTGTGAAGGATTTTCTTGTCAGAGTAAGACCTTGTATTCCCACAATCAGGGCATGGACAACACATAAAACCATTCTGCTTGTTTGCCTCAGCCACTTCGAGAAATTTACGCACGCCCTTAATGTACTCGGAGGTGTGTCTGTCACCGTACATCCATTGCCGGTTCATCTGTGTGCATTATATATAATTATGTGTGTCAGAAGTAAGAAAATTAGACAAGTATCTATCTAAAGTAAGATATTTTTTCTTTCAGAAAGAATATAAGAACAAGAGGCTCACCACGGTGGTGCCGGCGACGAGATCAGCGCGGGCGATAGACGGCGGTGAAGACGAGGACGGGGTGTGATGGACCGCTAAACCTAGACAAATCTCGGAAAAAATGGAGCTCCAAGGTCGAGCTTCGAGAGGAGAAAGCTTAACTAATGTGGCTCAGGCATTTCATCGAACACCTCACATGCATAAGAGGTGAGCTAGAGCACCCAAATGCCCTTCCTCGTCGGCCAGCAAAAAACAGAGCACTGTGGAGTGCTCTGCTCACCGGCGATGGGGTATATATAGGAAGCTAATTTGTCCCGGTTCATGGCTGGAACCGGGACTAAAGCCCAGCCTTCTGTCCCGGTTCGAGCCAAGAACCGGGACCTATGTTTGTGGGCCAGGAGCGAGGCCCATTGGTCCCGGTTCGTGCCTGGAACCGGGACATATGGGTGCATACAAACCGGGACCAATGCCCACGAGGCCCCGGCTGGCCCCCTGGGCTCACGAACCGGGACGAATGCATCCATTGGTCCCGGTTCATGGAAGAACCGGGACTAATGGGCTGGCCAGGCCCGAACGAAAGCCCCTTTTTCTACTAGTGCATACGGATTCTGCCCTATTTGTCATCAATGGGTGGAGGACATCTGACATCTACTATTCATGTGCACAAATGCGTGAGTCATGTGGACCCGCCTTGGGATAGATCAGGTTCTATTATATTCGAACACATCTTAGCTCTTTCATAGGAACACCTAGCTATACATCCAACTTTGAATTTCAAACAAGAGATAGCAGCCGGAGGTTGGTACTTGTGGTGGATCCGCGGACAAATTATGCACAATGAAGCGGTTCTGGTAGCATGGAGATGGTCAGTTTTGCTCTTGTCAATTGCAAGCAATCATCAGAATTAATCACTCCGTTCACCAAGTATATCTGAAGCCAGGTGGTGTAAGGCAAACCTGAGTATCACTAAACCAAATGTTGATGCAATATTTTTCACAAACGAAAGACTCGGAGCTACGGCGGCTATACTCAAGGATGATAGAGCTAATTTTCTGGTGGCTCGGTGTAAATTCATTCCATTTGCAGCAGACTTGATCATTGTAGAAGCGATAGCTATGAGGACTGGATCTTGCTAATTCCCTACGTGCAAGGAAAGAGGAAGGAAAGGAATTGAGGGACAATAATAAAAGGAAGGAAAGGAAATGAGACAAAATACGGAGTAGTTGTAAGGAATATGGACATAAATCAGTCAAAGAAATATGAAACAAAAACTCTAATTAACACAAAATAATATGGAGCACAGACTGAGACGAGGACAAGGAGTGCAGACTGAGATGATAAGACGAGGAGACTGATTGAGGCATAAGACGTGTAAAAATGTCTCCCGTTGCAATGCACGGGCATTTGTGCTAGTACTACTAATTCTTCTAACTAACTGATCTCAGGACTAGTATGATGCGTATAATAAATCCTAGAAATAAATATTGTAGTACTCCCTCCGTTCAGAAATACTTGTCATCAAAATGGATAAAAGGAGATGTATCTAGATATATTTTAGTTCTAGATACATTTCTTTTTATCCATTTTGATGACAAGTATTTTCGGACGGAGGGAGTAGTACATGACGCATACCGGCAGCCATACAGTACACACTAGACAGGCAAGCGAGGACGACAAGAACGCATGCACATGGCCCGGTACCTGGGAGCAATGGTACAGCACGCACACGGCCCGGTACCTGGGAGCGGCGGTAGCCAACCGCGCGGCCGGAGAACAGATGCTGGCCCGGACTGAGAGGCAGGCACATAAAGTCGTGCGATTCTATCAAGAAACAATCGATCTAATTGATCCAGTTGAAGCTAGCCAAGGCATTCACTTGTACGTACGTGTGCCACTATTAGAAATTTTGTGAAGCGCGTACAAGAATCAATCAAGCTATCCGTGTGCTTGTTTGTGGCTGGCTTTGCATTTAGGGGCAAAACGGTCTTTTCAAGTCAGACTTAACACCGTTTGTATCTAAAATGGACAAAAATGTCATATAAGGAACAAAATTTACTTCAGATGGCAAATAGGATAGAAAATTTTATTTTAGGTCAAATAGGAAAGCAAATTTTAAGAAAGTGCCAAATAAGGAATTCTCTCTAATTATAGCACCATGCGTCAGTATAATGACCTACAAAGCATACAACTGAAAAGTCAAAATTAATCTGACTTTATAAAGCACAAATAAAGATCTCGTTGGGTAACACTAAATCAAATTACATTTTTATTAACCCGGTTAGGTTTTCCATGAATTGTACACCACATACTTTTGGACCAAATTCTATAAAAATGGAAAAACAACCACATTCTGCGTTGCTTTAAATATACATGGGCTCGATAATAATCATGTAATTGCACTGAGCTACCAAACTCGTAAGAAAATTAAGAGCATCTTGCTATCAAAATAAAAAGGGAGATGCACAAAACATAGGATTGTTCTAGCATACAACATGAGAAGAAGCATCATTCCATCATTAATTAAAAACCAGGAAGCAAAATCCTAGTACATGGAACACTTACCAGGGACCAGCCGCTTTAGATTTGTCGCTCTGACCTCTCATCAAACAGCCGACAATAAAATAGGATAAGGTCTACACAAACAGACAAAACGCAGTGATATGCCGCAAAAATACAACCTATCTTGCGAACGATCAACCAATCACAAAAAATAAGAAAAATAAATAAGAAAAGGAGCTCACCTCATGGTCACAACCGAGCAGCTCCATCTTGCCCATCATCAGTAGTTGGCCCACTCCAATGCCCTAGAACAACCAGCACTATCCACAAGAGCCCTACAAAATAAACAAGTTCAGGGAAATTGGGGAAAATCTTAGCATAACAACCAAAGAATCAGAGAAATCACCGCACCTCTGAAACTCTGCCTACTAAATGAACTGCTAAAGGAGCATGAAAGTTGGGCTCATAGGAATGCACTACATAGACTAATCCTACAAGAAAACTAATAACAAACCCATACATATGGTGTGTGCATCAAAACAACCAGACATGCCACAAATAGTCAAGAGAGGTGCATACTATGTGAAAAAATCAGGAGAATAACCACCCAAAATCGGATAAGCACACTGTAGATGAGTATAGGTCAGTTGCATGTCGCCCATACACATAAATGGCAAAATAGCCATGCGACTTTCTAGACCCCATACAAAAGTAATGACCAAGAACTGCAAAACTTACTACAGTAAGAAGTGGCATCCGAATCTATCAAAACAAAAGGATGATCAAAAGTAGCAGCCGCTGGCGTATCCAGTATACAGTATTAGTTTTATTAGCGCGATGACTCACGTGTTCTTAGGGTCACTGCTGTAATAATGCACCATTTGTCATTTTCCATTTGCAAAGCCATCATTTTCTGGCTGTATCGTCCCCTCAGGCAAAGCCATCAATTTCTGGCTCATAGATAGTAGTTTTTTTGCCACTCCCGAATTGGTTGCCCCATATAAAGTTGTGATGAGGTAGTTGCTGCTATGGTTTATTATTGTTGGACTGTGAAGAAAGAAAAATAGATTGTACTAAACAAAAGCAAAAAAACAAGCAGGAAGGAAAAAACACATGATGAAGTACAAAAAAAGGAATTAAACAAAAAAGGTTGGTCATATTTTACCTATTATCTGACCCACGTGGCAGTCATGAGATTTTAGGTTCTGGAACTTTTTCTCTAGAATATTTATTATTCCCTTTATATTTGACGAGAAGCCAGTCGGGACCTTCATACTGAGCAGGCATTCAAAAAAGATTTCCTTCTCTTTTTTGGTAAGAGCGTAGCTGGCAGGACCTTCATACTGCTTTGGAGGCATGCCGTCTTTTTCGTGCAAACGTTGCAGATCCTCCCGTGCCTCAGGTGTATCTTTTGTCTTCCCATACACGCCCAAGAATCCTAACAGGTTCACGCAAAGGTTCTTCGTCACGTGCATCACGTCGATTGAAGAGCGTACCTCTAGCTCTTTCCAGTAGGGTAGGTCCCAAAATATAGATTTCTTCTTCCACATGGGTGCGCGTCCCTTAGCGTCATTCGGAACAGCTAGTCCGCCGGGACCCTTTCCAAATATTACGTGTAAATCAGATACCATATCAAGTACGTGATCACCGGTACGCATGGCGGGCTTCTTCCGGTGATCTGCCTCGCCTTTGAAATGTGTGCCTTTCTTTCGACATTGATGGTTGGTCGGGAGAAATCGACGATGGCCCAGATACACATTCTTCCTGCATCTGTCCAGGTATATACTTTCGGTGTCAGCTAAATAGTGTGTGCATGCGTAGTATCACTTGTTTGTCTGTCCTGAAAGATTACTGAGAGCGGGCCAATCGTTGATGGTTACAAACAGCAACGCATGCAGGTTAAATTCCACCTGTTTCTGCTCATCCCATGCATGTACACCATTTCCATTCCACAGCTGTAAAAGTTCTTCAACTAATGGCCTTAGGTACACATCAATGTCGTTGTCGGGTTGCTTAGGGCCTTGGATGAGAATTGGCATCATAATGAACTTCCGCTTCATGCACATCCAAGGAGGAAGGTTATACGTACATAGAGTCACGGGCCAGGTGCTGTGATTGCTGCTCTGCTCCCCGAAAGGATTAATGCCATCCACGCTTAAACCAAACCATACGTTCCTTGGGTCACCTGTAAACTGAGCCCAGTACTTTCTCCCGATTTTTCTCCACTGCGACCCGTCAGCAGGTGCTCTCAACTCCCCGTCTTTCTTACGGTCCTCACTGTGCCATCGCATAAACTTGGCATGCTCTTTGTTTCTGAATAGTTGTTTCAACCGTGGTATTATAGGAGCATACCACATCACCTTCGCAGGAACCCTCTTCCTGCGGGGCTCGCCCTCAACATCACGAGGGTCATCTCGTCTGATCTTATACCGCAATGCACCGCATACCGGGCATGCATTCAAATCCTTGTACGCATCGCGGTAGAGGATGCAGTCATTAGGGCATGCATGTATCTTCTCCACCTCCAATCATAGAGGGCATACGACCTTCTTTGCTGCGTACGTACTGTCGGGCAATTCGTTATCCTTTGGAAGCTTCTTCTTCAATATTTTCAATAGCTTCTCAAATCCGTTGTCAGGCACAACATTCTCTGCCTTCCACTGCAGCAATTCCAGTATGGTGCCGAGCTTTGTGTTGCCATCTTCGCAATTGGGGTACAACCCTTTTTTGTGACCCTCTAACATGCGATCGAACTTCAGCTTCTCCTTTTCACTTTCGCACTTTTCCCTTGCATCAACAATGACCCAATGGAGATTGATACGTCTCTATCGTATCTACTTTTCCAAACACTTTTTCCCTTGTTTTGGACTCTAACTTGCATGATTTGAATGGAACTAACCCGGACTAACACTGTTTTCAGCAGAATTACCATGGTGTTATTTATGTGCAGAAACAAACGTTCTCGGAATGACCTGAAACTTCACGGGGCGACTTTTCAGAAAATATGAAAAATACCTGCAAAAGATGAATGCCAGGGGGCCCACCACCTGTCGAGAGGGTGGGGGTGCGCCTGCCCCCCTAGGGTGCACCCCCCTACCTCGTGGACCCCCTGTTGCCTCTCCGACTCCAACTCCAAGTCCATATATTGTGTTTCAGGGAGAGAAAAATCAGAGAGAAGAAATCATCGCGTTTTACGATACGGCGCCGCCGCCAAGCCCTAAAACCTCTCGGGAGGGCTGATCTGGAGTACGTTCGGGGCTCCGGTGTAACACCCTCGATGCGGCTATATCTCCCACGTGTCGAAGCATGACTTAGAGGCATAACCGCATTGAAAGCAATGTCGCAAGTGAGGTAATCTTCACAACAACCCATGTAAATAAATAAAGGGGAAAGGGATACATAGTTGGCTTACACTTGCCACGTCACACAAATACATAAATAACATTACATTCATCCAATATACTCAAGGTCCGACTACGGAACCAAAATGAAGAACAACCCCCAAATGCGACAAAGTCTCCGATCGCCCCAACTAGGCACCACTACTGAACATCTGGAAAAGACACGTAGTAACGACGAGAGTCTGCATTGAACTCCCACTTGAGCTCAAATGCATCACCTGGAGCGGTATCATCAGTCTCTGCATCTGGTTTTGGAAGTAATCTATGAGTCACGGGGACTCAGCAATCTCTCACCCTTGCGATGAAGACTATTTAAGCTTATAGGTAAGGTAAAGGTATGATGTGGAGCTGCAGCAAGTGACTAGCATATATGGTGGCTAACATACGCAAAAGAGAGTGAGAAGAGAAGGCGAAGGCACGGTCGAACAACTATGATCAAGAAGTGATCCTAGAACAACCTACGTCAAGCATTACTCCAACATCGTGTTAACTTCCCGGACTCCGCCGAGAAGAGACCATCACGGTTACACACGTGGTTGGTGCATTTTAATTAAGTTAAGTTTCAGGTTTTCTACAACTGGACATTAACAAATTCCCATCTGCCCATAACCGTGGGCACGGCTTTCGGAAGTTCAAATCCCTGCAGGGGAGTCCCAACTTAGCCCATCACAAGCTCTCATGGTCAACGAAGGATATTCCTTCTCCCAAGACAATCCGATCAGACTCGGCATCCCGGTTACAAGATATCTCGACAATGGTAAAACAAGTCCAGCAACACCGCCCGAATGTGCCAACAAATCCCGATAGGAGCTGCACATATCTCGTTCTCAGGGCACACTCAGATGAGACATCCTACGAGTAAAACCAACCCTCAAGTTGCCCCGAGGTGGCCCCGCAGTCTACTCGGTCGGACCAACACTCAGAGGAGCACTGGCGCAGGGGGGTTTAAATAAAGATGACCCTCGGGCTCCGAAAACCCAAGGGAAAAAGAGGCTAGGTGGTGAATGTTAAAACCAATGTTGGGCATTGCTGGAGGAGTTTTATGAAAGGCGAACTGTCAAGGGGTTCCCATTATAACCCAACCATGTAAGGAACACAAAATCCAGAAACATAACACTGATATGACGGAAATTAGGGCGGCAAGAGTGGAACAAAACACCAGGCATAAGGCTGAGCCTTCCACCCTTTACCAAGTATATAGGTGCATTAAGATAAACAATAAAATGTGGTGATATCCCAACAATAAACAAGTTCCAACAAGGAACGATCTCCAATCTTCACCTGCAACTAGCAACGCTATAAGAGGGGCTGAGCAAAGCGGTAACATAGCCAAAAAACGGTTTGCTAGGACAAGGTGGGTTAGAGGTTTGACATGGCAATGTGGGAGGCATGATAAGCAAGTGGTAGGTATCGTAGCATAGGCATAGCAACAGAGCAAGCATCTAGCAAGCAAAGATAGAAGTGATTTCGAGGGTATGGTCATCTTGCCTGCAAAGTTCTCAGAGTTGCCTTGATCCTCGTAAGTGTACTCAACGGGCTCCTCGATCGCGTATTCGTCTCTTGGCTCTACCCAAATAAGAACAACAAGCAAAAGGGACACAATCAACCACGTGCAATGCTCAAACAACATGATGCAAACATGGTATGATATGCGGGATGCGATATGTGATGCATATGCATGATTTGCAAAGGAATGATAGAACCTGGCCTCAACTTGGAAAACCAAGAGTTCCACTGGAAAGGGGAGGTGATTTTGGTTGAAATCGATATAAAGATGACCGGAATCGGATGCACGGTTTGGAAATGATAAGCAAAACAAATATGGCACCGGTCTGCGGTAAACAGCAAGTAGCCTTCTAAATGCATCAAGATAAATAAGCTACTCCACTCAAACATGGCAAAAAAATACATGGCAGGGATCCCCTCATGATGCTTGACAAAAGATGAACACTGAGCTACGGCTAATTCACTCAATAGCAAGCTCAACCAAGCATGGCAAAAATGCAAAAGATAACAGGTTTCAGACTTGGTGAAATTAACAGCATGTCAGGAATTTATCATCAGGAAGCAATCTTTAGAGCATGAAAACTACATGATACAGGAACTTATTATGGCAAATCAAGGCATGGCATGAAGCTACTCAAAGCATATGACAAAAGTCCCTTAGTGACCATGAGCCAAAAGGGATCAGAAAATACAATCGCAAGCATGTGAACATAGCAAAAACATAAACAGATTCAGACTTAGTGAAAAACTGGAGCATGGCAAAACAGATAACAAGTAGGCATGTTTACGAGCTCAATGCACTCACTACGAGGAATTGCATGACAAACTAAGCATACACCCAGCAAATAGACATGGCATAGAAGCTATAAATGGCAAGAACAACAACATAGCATGCATGATCAACAACAACAAGCTCGGCAAAATTGCTAAACATGTTAACAATCTGCCAGGAACATTTTATAGCAAAAGTAGAGCTCGACTGACTCAAGCTAGGTTGTTCCATAATTGCAAACAAAGACATGGATGGATAGAACACAACATTATCTACAAAGCATCCTTATTGATCATGCTCAAAAGAGGCACGGATCACTAGGAAACAACATGAACATATGGCATAAAAATAATGACAGGGCAAGGACTTGGTGGAATTCTAAGTCCCTGAAATCAGCATCATTGAGTAAGCTACTTTGCATGCTTGTGCTAGTCACCACAAAGATCACAAAAATACATGGCATACACCCCTGTAAAGATAACAGGGCATATTTCAAAACACATGTAGAGCTCAAGATCATATCATGCACACATTAATCATGGCAAAAACGACAATAGTGCATTTGCTGAAACAGATCTAAAACTATCATCACATAGCCCTCTTCCAACAGCATTTCGGGCGTCAAGATGATCTCAAATGGAAATGATGCAATGAGATGAAATGATGTACTCGTTGAGACAAACATTTTGATATGCTACACGCATGAATCGGAGCCACGGATGCAGAGTTATGGCATGATGAAGTTCGCATAAAAATTATGGAGAGAGAGAGGAGAAAGTCAACCGAGGTGATTAGGGTTTCCCAGATCTGGATCGGCCATGGCACTGTAGCATCACAAGGTACGAAGTTCGTCGGGGTTAATGGCCGCGGTGGCCGGACTTGATGCGGGGGACGGCCGGAGTCGATGTCGGCGTGGAGAAGAGGACCAGCCGGAGTTGGGGAAGACTCCGGCGACAGAGGGCGGCAAGGAGTGGTGCTCGTCGGCGTCGGGGATGCGGCTGCGAGGCGCGGCGCGCTCTGGCGTGGAGGAGGCGGCGGGGCGGAGCAACTCTGGCGGCGGGCGGCGCTCGGCAGCTTGCGGGCGGTGCGGTGAGGGAGACAGGCGGCGGCGTCGGGCGCGGGGGCGCGGCCCGGTCGATGGGCTTGGAGGGCCCCGCCTGGGCTCGCCCGGGCCGGCGGCGGGTGCGACGAAGTGGGCACCGTAGGGGACACTTGGCGGTGTCCTATTGGTCGGTGGTGGCGGGCGGACGCGTCCGGTCCAAATCAGACATGTCCGGCGGCGAGGTGGAGCTGATTTTTAGGGTTAGGGTTGTAGGGATCCGGAAATGAAATGGAGGGGTCTATTTATAGAGGTAGAGGGAGCTAGGAAGCTCCAAATGAGGTGCGGTTTGCGGCCACGCGATCGTGATCGAACCCTCTAGATGATGCAAGGGGATTAGGTGGGTTTTGGGACACTTTGGAGGGGTGTTGGGCTGCAACAAACACGAGGCCTTTTCGGTCCCTCGGTTAACCGTTGGAGTATCAAACGAAGTCCAAATGGCACGAAAATTGACAGGCGGTCTACCGGTAGTAAACCAAGGCCGCATGACAAGTCTCGGTCCAATCCGAAAAAGTTTAGCACCCACACACGAAAAGAGGTAGAAAGGGACACCAGGTGACATAGGAGCGCCGGAATGCAAAACAGACAACGGGGAAAATGCTCAAATGCATGAGACGAACACGTATGCAAATGCAATGCACATGATGACATGATATGAGATGCAAGCAATGACAAGGCAACAACAACGAATAATTGGAAGACACCTGGCACATCGGGCTCGGGGCGTTACAACACTCCACCACTACGAGAGGATCTCGTCCCGAGATCTAGAATGGCACCGCAGGGAAAACGGAAGAGAAAGAGAAGAGGTAAAACTAAGTTGATTCTTTGACAAACGAGTGAAACCAAAGAACCTTGAAAAGGTTAAGCCATAGAAAGAAAGAATACAACGGAGATGAACGAATTTGAAAACACTCCGTTAGAAAAGAGGAACAAGGATCAATACTAGAACCTTGTAGGTTGAAAGACATAAGAATAAAGGTTGCAATGAACAAGAAGCACATGCAAACACTCTAGTTGAAAGAAGGAGCACACGGAACGATAGAGATCAAATACGACAACGCTCTGGTTGGAAATGGAAGGAATTGAATAAGAACTTGATAAGATGAGAAGATACTTGATGGAATCACAACACACTGCCTCCGGAACTATTGAATGAATGGAACAAGGGGTAAGAAAGATCTTAGACAGCACTCCAGTTGAAAAGAGGTGCAAGGCTTGATAAGGAGAAAAGAACTTGAGCAAAAAGGTCACAACACTCCGGTTAAATGGATAAGCGCGAAAAAAACAAGATCCAGACAAGAACGAGAAGAAGGTTTGCAGAGAGCAACATCACAATGCCTCCGGAAGAAATGATAGGATGGAATGGAATGAATGGAGGAGTAACAATATCTTCTACCCCAAATGAGCTTGCCAGAGCATCTTTAGGAGAAGGATCGAACGGAGTTGTTGGAAAAAAACAAACAACGAAAAGAATAATCTTGTAGTGGGATTATGGAGAACAACTCAAAACTATGAGGTGAAATTCTGCCACTCATGGGAAAAAGAATTGGATTGATATGAACAAGGAGATGAGATAATATTTCACCGGGAGGAAAGATGAAGAACTTGGGTCATTTATGAGCACCATAAATAGCAACAATCCTTAGGGAAGGCTTTAGGTGAACTATAACCCAAGATATCTCCAATGATGAGATTGATGGGTTTAAAATATCTCATTCTTAACAACATGTGAATCATGGAACATGAACTCAAATTATCAAGAATGACATAATACCACCTCTAATGATACGGAAGAAATAATTGCACTCCGGATTGCAAGATGAACAATGCTTGAGTTCCTCTGAAAAGAATCTCGATGAACACTTCGAAAAGGAATTAAATCTTTGATGAACCATCATGTAGAACCTTGATGAACAACTCCGGTAACAAAAGGATGATCACACGAAAGGAAGGAGAAATTGAAAACACAAGGTGAAGGCTTGTGATGATATATATGGATCTTCGTGATGAAATAATTGAAAGAGGTTGGAACTCCGGGAAAATAGAAGATGAAACAATTGAAATCAGGAGTTTGATGAGCCTCCGGAATAGGGAATTGAGTTCACTTGATGAAACAAGAATAAGAATTACATTATGCTTATCCTTCACCAATTAAATTGATGACAATCAATGGATTTGGCATATTACTTATTCTCATAGAAAAAATTAAGAGAGATATAACATAAACTTGAGAATGTCTTCCATGAACCACCGTTAGGATTTGGAAGAACGAATAAATTGATATGATAACCAAGGAAGAGAACTCTTGAACGAACCACCATAAGGATTGAAAATGAACGAAGTAAAGGGATGAATCACCGGGTAAGAATTGGAGAATGAATGAAGATACTTTAGTGAAAAATTTGATACATGAGAACAAAGAGATCACGAGCTGATTAGAGATCACTTGAACGATGCACCGATAAGATTTGGAGAAACGGGAGCTGAAAGCTAGAATGAATGATATTTGAAAAGATGGCCATCGGACGAAAGAAATGGGAACAACTCATGAAATGCTCCGGGTGGGTGAAAAGAATTCTCACAATCAAAACAATTATGAGAGGATGGCGGTAAGCTAGCATCATGAATCTTAGAGAGAACGGATAAGATATGGAGGAAAAGCTCTTATTCGGTCTTCAAAATCTGAGAATGATGACGGGAAACATCACCAAGAATTGTTTAGACATTCTGGAAGAATCAAAAGCGAAGAGGTTGAGCCAAGGATGAAAAGATTTCGACAGATCTTGAAGAAGACATTTGACTGATGATAACTCATTCTTACGTCAAACTTTAAAAGATTTGAGAATAGCTCCGCTAAAATTAGAAGAGTCAGGTAAGATCCTGGAAAAAGACTTGTGGGTTATGGGCCCACTCAAAAGAAAACACCGTAGAACGATTTAAAAGAGAGAATGCACCGGTAAGATTTAAATGGCTAGAATGAGATAACAACCTCGCAAAAGCTTGAACAAATGCAAAGTGGAAACACGGATCTTCTAGATGTATTGAGCACTCTGGAACAATTGAATAGCGAGAAATGAATTAATATGAAGAGTACCGGCATGAGAAGGTATTTGAAACGAGGAAAAATATATGATCAATAACGTTTGAATTGAAAACACCGGAGAAGAAAAAGAATGAAGAATAATTAACTAGTAGAGCATCTTCATGAGAACCACCGGGTAAGAACGTTGATTGAAAGAATGGAGAGACTTCACATGAATAAGATGGATACTCAATTAAGGAATCCGAGTCCTTGAAGCAACAAGGGTGGGCGGGTGGGAAAACAAAGGCAACTTGGAGATGGATGAAACAAACAACATTGAGAAGACTTGAGTTGATCTTGCAGATGCTGAAAAAGATCGGATCCACTTGACGAGAAGCACACTGGTTCAGAAGAAATTGAAGGTGGCAAGCTCGAAGATCAAGAAGGATTGCATTCACATAGGAATATGAGAACATCGCTTAGGAAAGGTATGGATTCCACATTTGACTTCGAAGCAACTCGAATACCACAACTGAAAACAAAACAAAGGATTGACTTGCAAAATAAGACGGAACAAACATATGATAGAGATTTCGTCCGAAGTTTTCGTGGTGGGGCCCACACGGGCTCGATCGTACAGCACCATCATGTACAAGGCAGTGCACATGACATATGAAGCATCCCCGAGTCAGCGTAGCTAAGGACTCTTTAAGACACAACGATACCACTGTAAAACCAACCGTGGATAGGCGGACCACTAGACGTCGAACCCCAATTTCATATCATACATCTGTCGGAAAGATATCCTAAGAGCTACTTGAATTCCCACTTATAAACTCCCGAAACTTTCCAGTTATGCAATCAGGTGTTGAGGATATAGGGGAAGCATAATATCTCACCCAAAACTAACAAATCCTACATCCAGCTGTATCCATCCTTCAACACATAACCAAGAAACCTTCGGAAATCATTTACCTCAACCTTCAAAAAGCATCCGTTATACAAGTTATGTCAATACTCCTGAACTCCCGCACCAGTACTGGGTGGCGTAAGAGGTTATCTCACCAACAACTGCATAGAAGAGATTTTTTATGTCGGCGAAACTCAGGTATTCCAGAATCTCAACAATAAAATTGTGACGACAACACCTCGGAGCGCAACTCCTCGGGACACTGCCACAACCCCTCAATGTCAGGAGGCACCAAGAACAATGTTCTCGTCACAAAACCATCGGAACGATTCCAAGATACCCACATGATCCTAAAAAAATTAGTGAAATTTTAGAAGAGAAGAGTCAAAACTCTACGTCAGGATGCCTCACCAGATCAACGAAGGGACTGAGGAGTAAAAAGAAGTCCTACTCTCACTTATATATAAATCCTAAATGACTCAAAACATTTTTCTAGACTCAACAACACCAGCGATTCGATCAAGCAGGGGGCTCCTAAGGTCGGAGAAGGCTCTGATTACCAACTTGTAACGCCCTCGATGCGGCTATATCTCCCACGTGTCGAAGCACGACTTAGAGGCATAACCGCATTGAAAGCAATGTCGCAAGTGAGGTAATCTTCACAACAACCCATGTAAATAAATAAAGGGGAAAGGGATACATAGTTGGCTTACACTCGCCACGTCACACAAATACATAAATAACATTACAGTCATCCAATACACTCAAGGTCCGACTACGGAACCAAAATGAAGAACAACCCCCAAATGCGACAAAGTCCCCGATCGCCCCAACTGGGCACCACTACTGAACATCTGGAAACGACACGTAGTAACGACGAGAGTCTTCATCGAACTCCCACTTGAGCTCAAACGCATCACCTGGAGCGGTATAATCGGTCCCTGCATCTGGTTTTGGAAGTAATCTGTGAGTCACGGGGACTCAGCAATCTCTCACCCTCGCGATCAAGACTATTTAAGCTTATATGTAAGGTAAAGGTATGATGTGGAGCTGCAGCAAGCGACTAGCATATATGGTGGCTAACATACGCAAAAGAGAGCGAGAAGAGAAGGCAAAGGCACGATCGAACAACTATGATCAAGAAGTGATCCTAGAACAACCTACGTCAAGCATTACTCCAACACCGTGTTCACTTCCCGGACTCCGCCGAGAAGAGACCATCACGGTTACACACGCGGTTGGTGCATTTTAATTAAGTTAAGTTTCAGGTTTTCTACAACTGGACTTTAACAAATTCCCATCTTCCCATAACCGCGGGCACGGCTTTCAAAAGTTCAAATCCCTGCAGGGGTGTCCCAACTTAGCCCATCACAAGCTCTCACGGTCAACGAAGGACATTCCTTCTCCCAAGACAATCCGATCAGACTCGGCATCCCGGTTACAAGACATCTCGACAATTGTAAAACAAGTCCAGCAACACCGCCCGAATGTGCCGACAAATCCCGATAGGAGCTGCACATATCTCGTTCTCAGGGCACACTCAGATGAGACATCCTACGAGTAAAACCAACCCTCAAGTTGCCCCGAGGTGGCCCCGCAGTATACTCGGTCGGACCAACACTCAGAGGAGCACTGGCCCAGGGGGGTTTAAATAAATATGACCCTCGGGCTCCGGAAACCCAAGGGAAAAAGAGGCTAGGTGGCGAATGGTAAAACCAATGTTGGGCATTGCTGGAGGAGTTTTATGCAAGGCGAACTGTCAAGGGGTTCCCATTATAACCCAACCGTGTAAGGAACGCAAAATCCGGGAAGATAACACCGATATGACAGAAACTAGGGCGGCAAGAGTGGAACAAAACACCAGGCATAAGGCAGAGCCATCCACCCTTTACCAAGTATATATGTGCATTAAGATAAACAAGAAAATATGGTGATATCCCAACAATAAACAAGTTCCAACAAGGAACGATCTCCAATCTTCACCTGCAACTAGCAACGCTATAAGAGGGGCTGAGCAAAGCGGGAACATAGCCAAACAACGGTTTGCTAGGACAAGGTGGGTTAGAGGTTTGACATGGCAATGTGGGAGGCATGATAAGCAAGTGGTAGGTATCGTAGCATAGGCATAGCGAAAGAGCGAGCATCTAGCAAGCAAAGATAGAAGTGATTTCGAGGGTATGGTCATCTTGCCTGCAAAGTTCTCAGGGTTGCCTTGATCCTCGTAAGCATACTCAACGGGCTCCTCGATCACGTACTCGTCTCCCGGCTCTAGCCAAATAAGAACAACAAGCAAAAGGAACACAATCAACCATGTGCAATGCTCAAACAACATGATGCAAACATGGTATGATATACGGGATGCGATATATGATGCATATGCATGATTTGCAAAGGAATGATAGAACCTGGCCTCAACTTGGAAAACCAAGAGTGCCACTGGAAAGGGGAGGTGATTTTTGTTGAAATCGATATAAAGATCACCGAAATCGGATGCATGGTTTGGAAATGACAAGCAAAACAAATATGGTACCGGTGTGCGGATTCCAAAAGGAAAAAAAGATATGGTCAAACTTCAGTTTTTTTAAAAAAATTTGGTTAAATCTGGTCAAACTACTTATTCAAGAAGTATTAATGTTACTACATAATTATTCAAGAATATTAGTGGTACTAAATAATTATTTCAATTTTTTTAATTTTGGTCAAATCTGGCCAAACTATGGTCAAACTGTGGTCAAACTATGGTCAAACTTATTCAAGAAATATTAGCGTTACTAAATAATTACTATTTTTTAGAATAATAGTTTCAAACTCAAACGGTGAAATGTGTGACTTCATGCTCAAGCTAAACTCCTGAGGGTTAATAGGATTGACATCTTACTATTGTCAGGAAAACAATAAGTGCAGACTCAGAAACGAAGGAGAATAGAACCCGAAAGTTAAGCGTGCTCGGGTTAGAGTAGTGAGAGGGATGGGTGACGGGTCGAGAAGTTAGATGATTTGGAATGAGTGATCCACACTTGAGCAGTTAAGAGAGGTGATTAGAGACTAAATCATCAAATAATTCAGAAAAATTAAAAATAAAAAAAAATCAAAAAAAAATTCCAAAAATTTAAAAAAAAAATCGAAAAAAACCTTTAGTACCGGTTGGTAACACCAACCGGTACTAAAGGTCCCCCATACAAGGGCGTGAGCTCACGCCACATGGTGGCACTTTAGCGCCGGTTCGTGCTGAACAGGTACTAAAGGGGGGGCCTTTAGTGCCCACCCTTTAGTGCCGGTTATGGAACCGGCACTAAAGGCGCTTACGAACCGGCGCTAAAGCTCCGTTTTCTACTAGTGAATCGGAGTGCTAATAAAATCATTGTTGTTGGTATTGGTAAAGTCACACAATTTAGTGTTATCTTGAGCCATCGTGAGAAGCAAGCAATCCAACACACAAGCAAACAAAAAGCAAGCGGGCAAAAAGAGGCAAATAGAGAAAGAGATGCAGGATAGAGAGAGAGGGCGGATAAAACGACAAGGGTGATGTGGGGGAGAGGAAAACAAGAGGCAAATGGCAAATAATGTAATGCGGGAGATAAGGGTTGTGATGGGTACTTGGTATGTTGACTTTTGTGTAGACTCCCCGGCAACGGTACCAGAAATCCTTCTTGCTACCTCTTGAGCACTGCGTTGAATTTCCTTGAAGAGGAAAGGATGATAGAGTAAAGTAGTGTAAGTATTTCCCTCAGTTTTTGAGAACCAAGGTATCAATCTAGTAGGAGGCTACACGCGAGTCCCTCGTACCTCCACAAAACAAATAACTTCTCGCAACCAACGCGATAAGGGGTTGTCAATCCCTTCACGGTCACTAACGAGAGTGAGATTTGATATATATGATATAATAATATTTTTGGTTTTTTTGTGATAAAGATGCAAAGTAAAATAAAAGCAAAGTAAAATGCAAAGGAAATAACTAAGTATTGAAAGATTAATATGATGAAGATAGACCCGGGGGCCATAGGTTTCACTAGTGGCTTCTCTCAAGAGCATAAGTATTTTACGGTGGGTGAACGAATTACTGTTGAGCAATTGATAGAATTGACCATAGTTATGAGAATATCTAGGTATGATCATGTATATAGGCATCACGTCCGAGACAAGTAGACCGACTCCTCCCTGCATCTACTACTATTACTCCACTCATCGACCGCTATCTAGCATGCATCTAGAGTATTAAGTTCATGAAAACAGAGTAACGCCTTAAGCAAGATGACATGATGTAGAGGGATAAATTCATGCAATATGATAAAAAAGCATCTTGTTATCCTCAATGGCAACAATACAATACGTGCCTTGCTACCCCTAGTGTCACTGGGAAAGGACACCACAAGATTGAACCCAAAGCTAAGCACCTCTCCCATTGGAAGAAAGATCAATCTATTAGGCCAAACCAAACTGATAATTCGAAAAGACTTGCAAAGATAACCAATCATACATGAAAGAATTCAGAGAATATTCAAATATTGTTCATAGATAATCTTGATCATAAACCCACAATTCATCGGTCTCAACAAACACACCACAAAAAGAAGATTACAACGAATAGATCTCCACAAGAGAGGGGGAGAACATTGTATTGAGATCCAAAAAGAGAGAAGAAGCCATCTAGCTAATAACTATGGACCCGAAGGTCTGAGGTAAACTACTCACACTTCATCAGAGAGGCTATGGTGTTGATGTAGAAGCCCTTCGTGATGGATGCCCCCTCCTGCGGAGCTCCGGAACATGCCCCAAGATGGGGTCTCGTGGATACAGAAGGAAGGAGTACGTAGCTATATATAGGAGGAAGGAGTACGTCGGTGGAGCAACAGGGGGCCCACGAGGGTGGAGGGTGCGCCTGGGGGTAGGCGCGCCACCTACCTCGTGGCCTCCTCCTTTATTTCTTGACGTAGGGTCCAAGTCTCCTGGATCATGTTCGGTGAGGAAATCACGTTCCCGAAGGTTTCATTCCGTTTGGACTCCGTTTGATATTCCTTTTATTCGAAACCCTAAAATAGGCAAAAAAAACAGCAATTCTGGGCTAGGACTCCGGTTAATAGGTTAGTCCCAAAAATAATATAAAAGTGGATAATAAAGCCCAATAATGTCCAAAACAGTTGATAATATAGCATGGAGCAATCAAAAATTATAGATACATTGGAGACGTATTAGCATGCTTATTGTCCCAAAATTCGAAAGAAGCGGCAAAATGTCCACTCCCATGTTGGCTGTCCGAAGCCAAGTGTTTGGGAGATGGAAATTATTGTCTACCCATTACACAGACAATCCATCGGCTCGATTTCCACTGCTCTAAATAGGGGTAGGATAGTAACTTCAATAAGACGTGACACGACCGCCTCTGAGCCCATTCCGACACGGTGGGCGCCAAACATGGGCGGCAAAACACATTTGTTTCAAGCTCGTCCGAAAGAGCTCTGTTTCTACCTCCATTTCCCCATTCATACACGGTGGGTGGCAAAACAAACTCGACTCGGCCGAAATTGATGTAGGCAAATATTTTCAATAGGGGCAGGTTTGTAACTTCACTCAGACGTGACACAACTGCCCTACCTATCAGCCTCGTCCATACACCGTTGGCGCCAACCACCCTCTCCTCACCCGAAATTGCTCTGGGCAAATATTGGCAAGATGCGAGATTACCGTTGTATCCCCAACCGACAAGACGTCCAAATTTTAAATGGGGGCTAAGTTCGTAATTTTCCCATATTTCAGACAGGCGCATCCCAAAAACATGGTTCCCCATACCTTTCCCTCCATTTTCCCTTTCATACACCGTCCGCGCTAGAACACCATCCCAACACCAGCCTCCGTCCGCCACCCCATCCATCGCCGCCGTCCTCCACCACAACCATCGCCCCCGTCCTCCACCACATCCATTGCCACCGTCCTTCACCATGCCGGAGCGCCTACCAAGACCACGCCGTTGTGACACCCCAAAATTTTAACTTTGCTTGTTAATTAAAATTTTGCCAGGAGATTAAAAATTTTATTTTCTGGGCTCCCTTTTGATTTTTTTGAACCATTTTTCTCCCTTGTTATTATGGAGTTTTTTCCCCCAAAAATGAAAACTTTTCAAATATGTTATTGGGCTTGTTTAACCTCTCAAGAAAAAACTCTTCTTTTATTAGTAGAACTAATTACATAATTAATTTTCTTGATCTTTATTCTCTTGAAAAATGGTTTTCCAAGGTTATATGGCCATAATTGAACTACAACCATTTGATAAATTCACTTAAAATTCCAACCAAAATTTGGAGATGTCATGTGATGTTTTTAAATCACTTTTATGCAAAAATATCTTTTATTCATGTAATATTTTGAGCTCTGCATCAATTTTTCTTCTCTGGTCTAGAGTGCAATTTTGCACTACAACCCATTTAAATATTTCTTTCTAGCCTCCACCAAAATTATGGGATGTTGGTAGTAGCATATGATTCAACTTTATGCAAAAACCCAATGATGTTATTTGAAGTTTTTGAGTGAATCAACCTCATTTTCATTCTGTTCCAACAAGTCCAACCCAGTTTTGGATTTTATTTCATTTATTCTATTCCCCAAAACATTTCTGTCAATTATTTTAAGCCTAGGTGATTTGCAAAGCAAGAACCTAATTTCCTTTGAGTTTTGATCTCAAACCAACTCCCCTGGATAGTCCTTAGTACCCACAACCTAGAACCATCTTGATCCACTCTTCTTCTTTTCAATTTTTTCAAATTTCACTCACTGCAAATTTGGAACAGATTTGCCAAATTTGGTGAAATTCATATCTACACTTCCCCAAAAATTCCACCAAAATTCAGACAACCTCTAGTTGCAATGAGAGACCACTCCACCAAAAATCAACTCAAGAAAAAAATCCCTAGAGGCCAGAATCATTCTGTCGAACACTTGGCGTGCACTGTTTTTGTTCATGTTCAGTAAATTCAGAATTTGCAGTGTCGTTCTCCGTCAGAGATTCAGTCACATGTCCACAGTGCCCTTGGCACGTTGCTCGCCGCCTGGCCTGCTTGTCCGGAGCTCCACACGCGTGCTTGGCGCCTTCCTGGCGTCGGTGGCACCCTGGCCCGCCTGTGCCGGCGTGTCTTTCGGCGGCCGAACCACCGTAGCGGCCGACAGGGAGCAGAACGGCGGCTCAACGCCGTTCGGCGCCGCCCAATCCTCCTAGTAGCTCCGCGTGGCCATCTCCTTGCCAGCGCACGCATGCGGCAGCATCGTCGTGGCGCGGCACGCACAGAGCATGCTCCCTGCCGCCGACGGACCCGCGTCGCCCCGTTCCGTCGAACTCCCCCTAGGCAACCAAATCCCGACGCGGTTAGCACCTAAACGGAACCAGGGAACGCTCACGACGACGCTCAACCTCAAAACCCTCCCGTGCAACCACGGCGCCGCCGTAATCACCCGCCAGACTTATCCGTTCACGGCAACCGCCTCGGGCCGGCTATAAATAGCACCCCGAGCTTGCTCTCGCCCCCGCACAACTCCACCACCTCACTAGACCCCGCCTAGCCACTGGGAGAGCCTCGAGGGGCCTTTCTTCTTCGACTCCGTCTACCTCCGTCCGCCTCGGGCTTCGGCAACATTCTCTTTGGTGAGAACTCCTCCGCCGCCCTGCTCTTGCCCATAGCCCCGTACCACCTCCAGTAGGCTAACCCCCACTTCAATTTGAACACCTCAGCTCCCTCCGGCGAGATCCACGACTGCCCGAACCGCCGTCCGCCGGAGCAAGGGCCGCCGTCGACACAGTGCTCGCCGGCGACCACCACCACCTCCCACAGACGCGGAATGGCGCCCTGAACACGGAGGTACTCTCCGATCTCCCTGCCTCGCCGTGGATCACCGTCGGCGACCACCGCGGCTCTCGGGCGCCGACGAGCTTCGTCCCCCGTTTGAAAATTCAAACCTGACGGGTGGGACCCGCCCGTCAGCCTCTCAGTTCTTTTTAAACGAACCGTTTTCTGAAGGCGTCTTCTGCCAAAGTACGTCTCCCCTCTGGGCCGGCGTACTCTCAATCGAAGCATTTTCTGTTTTTATAAGTTAGCCCCTGGGAACTTTCTGTTTCATTACAGATGAGTCCTAGATTAAAACTCTTATAACTTTTAAACAGAAAATGATTTTTGATTGATTCTTTTTCTATCCTCTTTAAATTTTTGTCTAGTTTTTTATCATATTTATTTGAAAAAAATTCGAACAACTTTTTTGTGCTGTTTTGAAATTGTGTGTTAATTCAAATTTATTGAAAATAGGATTTTGGAGAGGAAGAAAACTTTCGAAAGTTTTGGAGAGCACCCCCACCTCTCCACACCATGAAGGCAAGCATCTTGAACCCTGGCATAATATTTTTGATGTGTTGGTTGACACGATTATAACACCACCTTATTTCGGAGAACTCGTTATTTTATGTGATGATGCGATCATTTGCATGAATGCATATTAGTGATTTCCTCGCTGTTGGAAATGAATATACTTGTGATGGTAATCATCCTCATGTGCCTTGCATGCATACCGGAAAGGAATCCGAGAAAGCTTCTGCCTTGGGTAGGAGTGAGCTTGTCGCCGGTCCCCGTCAGGACGGTTATGTCCGGTATGGCATAGTAAGGTATAATGGGTGGTGATTCTGTTGGTTGAAATATATTTGTTATACATGTCATGCAGGGAACTCATAAGCCTCCTGAGTCGGCCATAGATCGAGTCTTGTTCCGGTAACCCACATACTTGTTTCGTACTGCCACTGGTCCCTACCGTAGGTGGGGTATGGTTCAGTAAGTTGTTAACCCTTGTCTTGGCACACACCGTACAGAGAGGCCATGGTGGAAGATACCGGTTGTAGCCGGTAGGCATGCCACCTGGTCCGGGGGCATGGGTGTATCCGGTTGGGACCGAGAGGGGGGCACCCCTTAGAGCACGCGATAGAAATTTGATCCCATGCTACGCGAGGTTGTAGCCTCCCCACTTAGAGTTTTGCTTAATAGGTGTCATGGGTGATTCCAGACACGAGTAAAGTTAAGTTGGTGTGTGCAAGTCAGGCGTGTTTTCAACTAAAAGACCGTAGACGGAATTAGTTCTGATGAACTAAAGAAATCCGTTGCTCGTGGGTAAAGAGTACACCCTCTGCAGAGATATTAAACCTATTCGAATAGTCGTGTCCATGGTTAAGGATTATAGTCTGGGATGGGTCAAGTGTCGGTCTTAGTGTCGGTCTTCGGGGGAGAAACTACTAACCCGAATATTGATTATGACTTGTGATATATGATGGTTATGATTATTATCATTATGGACTAGCCGTTTGCATTGTTCGAAATAATGAATATCCCTAGGACGGTACCACCCCCTGGATATTCACTATGATTATGTTTATATATATATAAGCCCTTTATGCGGCGTCGCTCATACGCCCGACTGTGGCATGTTCATTATTTCATTTTCATATAAGCCCTTTATGTGGCGTCGCTCAAACGCCCGACTGTGGCATGTTCGTTATTTCATTTTCATATAAGCCCTTTATGTGGCGTCGCTCAGACGCCCGACTATGGCATGTTTGTTATTCCATTTTTTTTCATAAGCCCTTTATGTGGCGTCGCTCAGGCGCCCGACTGAGGCATGTTTGTTATTTCATTTTCTCATAAGCCCTTTATGTGGCATCGCTAAGACGCCCGACTGTGGCATGCTTGTTATTTTATTTACTTTATAAGCCCCTTACGTGGTGTCGCTAAGACGCCCGACTGAGGCATGCTCACTTTTACTATCCTTTCGAGACGTCGCTTCAGACATCCGATCGGTGCATTTTATTTCTATTCTGCCATTACATATTTCGGTTACATATAAATAACCTGCTTGCGTGCATCAAGATTTTATTTATGACTGACGATGTGATCATAGAATATTTCAGTGTATGTTGATCAATTATATTATACCTGTGTTCTTAATGTTCGCGAGTACATTCAAAGTACTCACTGGCTTGTCCCTGGCTATTGTCTTGGCCAGATTGCTTGCTTGGAGAGGAGCGTGGCGATGACAGACTCGGGACCTAAGCAACGGTGATAGCAGCCTCGCGAAGGTAGGAGTTAACCTGGTCAGTTGTTCCTGTGGGAAATGGAGTCCCATAGGCACTGATGACTCACAAATCGCTTCCGCCCTCAACCACTAGAAACCATTTGATGTACTCACAGACCTGAATGGTCTTGTTCTACACATTTTGTATTTTTGCTTGGAATTTCTGTATCAAGTTGGTGCCTCATTAGCTAACAGTAATCCTGGGGCTGGTGAGCACAACGGCCATTTTCTGGAAATTAATACCCGGAAAACCCGGTCATGACAGCCTTCCATGGCTAGAGATGGACGTTTCTCATCCACGGTGACGGACCAAGAGCCTTGCATCACGTCCTCTCACTTCATCGGCGCCGTCGTCCTCTTTGTCGGGGCCGCTCACACGACCTTCGCTTCCACCGCAACAGGACTTATCCCCCGATGCACCCGTCTACCATTGCGGATCTGCTTCAACGCCACCGACAGCCATTGCACCCCCGATGCCTACACGGCGCCGCAAGAGAGGTGGTACTTCATATCTCCTCAACTTTTTGATATCAACCAGAAAATAGATCTTAACTTGGTTACTCTACTTTCTTTTCAGCTCTTAGAATTTAGTTCTTAGTTCGAAGCAAACAATGGCTGCTAAATATCATTTCTCCGGTTTCCCCCTTTTATGATCACTATACGATCAGAATACGTGCTTCGTGTCATAATAGCACTGCTCGACCCATCAAGCTCAACAAGCTTAGTTGTTCAAATATGAATCTAATATTATTAAAAAAGATTCGTTTAATTGGTCAGCTAAATGTTCCTAAATTAGTTTCAAAAATGCATGTTCTGCACTCGGGTTTGTATCTCTACAGGGTGCCCACGGTGGGCCGGCCCAACCTGGGATTTTGGATCGTCCCAGGCCCCGATTCCCCTCTGTTTTGCCGCGCGCTTCCGATCTCTACTCGCCCCCAGCCACCTGCTTGGCCGGCAACTTTCCATCCCCGGATGGCATGACTCTAGGAGGAGACGCCAGACTAACAGGAGGTCAGGAGCCGCTCGCCCAACAGCGTCACCGCAGCACGGGTGCGCCGCTGTGCCTACCTTCCCAGTTCGTTTAGGGCTCATGCGTGCAGTACCCACTAAGATAACCCGATTTATCATGAGATAAGTCCTCAACACTCAACAGCCACTCCTCATCACCCATTTTCTAATTGATTCATTACTCATTATGCAGGACTGTCATTAGGGTTTGTTGTGTGCTCAGTGCTACCTACACTTAATGTTTCAGATGTATTTTGGTAATCTTTAGTACCTGTAAAGTTCATAAGGTTTTCAAAATTCCAGCCCTAGGAACAGACACTAGTCATTTTGGATTGTTGGTCATAGTTACATTGACCCAGATTACTACTACAAGCCAGGTTTGTTGAAAATGTTACTTGTCTTTCTTACTCATTCGATATTATATCCAATTATTCACATCGATTAGTTGCAAACAATAATTGCTAGACAAACTTCTTGATTCAGATTTTGGATTGTCTCTTACTGCAGTTATAATTCTGCATACTTGTCCTAGTGAGATCACAAGTAAATGATTGATTCACTACATCTATGCTTGCCTTGTCATATTTGTTGTCAATATTCTTTTAGGGTGGACCACCCTGTTTGTAAATACTGCAACCGTAGACATGAGTGAATAGTATTTCCCTATGTGATCTCTTCTATCATGTGTGGGCAAAGAACACTGCATTGTATAGAAAGAAAGTGTCATTTCCGGCCTTTACATATGCTTCGATCTTTTACATGGAATCCAATCTGGCTACTTGCTTTGTGAAGCACTACCAACACTCCACCCTTGAAGCTAAACATTATTCCACTCATAATTCCTTAGTTTATTTGTTCAAATACGAATTTCATATAATTCTAATGTTCCTACTTCAGTTTTGAAATGTGTGTCTGCCTGTTATAGAGACATAAGGGGTTTGTATTTCTGTGTGTGGTCTGGTTAGCACGGTTGGGGGGTGAACTTTGCATATGCAGGGGTTTATAGGGAGACACTCTTCGAGTTGAATCCGCAATGCATTCCATAGATAATCTGACTACTTTTTATGTTTTCATGAATCTTAGATTCTGAACATCATCATAATGATTATGAGCTTGCGCGCATGAAAAGAATAAAGCAAAACAATGCCATGGCTGTCAAACTTGGCATTAAGGGACTGAAATCAAGTCTGGATGCAATGCAATGCAAACGCTCTCCACCTACAGATTCATGCTCAGAATATGATCCTAACAGTGATTCTGAGCTAGAGGGAGATTTAAGTCAATGTAGCTCCCTAGTGGAGGAGTTAGAGGAAGATGCCCTATCTTATTCACCCATCAAGGTGCTTGCTCTAACTTTCCAAGGTTATTTTTGTCGCACATATCTTACAAATGATGCTTTGCATTGCTTCTACTTTGTTGAACTGCCATTAGCTTAGTTTACACATCATGTATGTGAATACGGCCTGCCTATCCATTTTCAGTACATATTCCATCTGTCATCATACCATATTTATCCATTAAATGTTGTTCTTGTGTATTAGACATTCAAAAGTAAGAGGGCGATTGCTGATCGTGGAGGAGCACAAGCAAAGTATTTGGAAAAGGTAGTGGAACCTGATAAATCAAATAGCCCATTAGGTGTAGTTGCAATATCACCTGACCCACAAAACACCCCAACTCTAGCAGACTCTAGCCCTACTACACTAGTCATTTCTGATGCCCCAGCTCAGCAGACCCCAACTATAGCAAACATTATGATTATTCCAGTTCACATAGCACCAGCTCTACGATGCAAAACCCCCATTCCAGCAAAGAGTACACCAAATCCAGTTGCCAAATCCCTTTTCGAACCAGAGAGAGTCCCAATTGCAGCAAATAGGACCCCTATTCCATTTCTTCCCAATTTAGAAGACAAAGCTTATATTGTTGTCAGGAACTTTGTGCGCATATTTCCTTCATGGAAAGATTATACCGCAAACACAGAACAATTTCCAGTGTTACTCCGCAACTTACGCTTAAGTAATGTACTAATGTTATTCATGGTCATTACTGCATATGTTTTTGCTGACAGAAGACACAAGATTTCATTCTTTTAAATAGGTGAGGACCAAACTGGATTGTGAAGACGAGCAAGGGTTGGTTGCGCTTTTCAAGCACTCGTTGATGAAGTATCATTCCTACCTGAGGCAAGCGCACTTCGATGGCAAGTCTCTAAACGAAATTTTTGTAAAGTCTCCGGTGCTACATTTATCCGACGGTGACTGGAATAATCTTGTTACACATTGGTCTCGGCTGCAGCGTAAGGTACTATCTATGATATCACAACACAATTTGAACTACATTTCTGCATTTGCCTTAACTTCTCACTTGTACGAAAAATGTTAGCAGAAGAACATTCATTCTCAAGGGACCATAGAATCTTGCAACTATACTTCACACTGTATTGCTTTTGTGAGTACCTCTTACCCTATATGACCATACTTACTTTCATAGCTGTTTGATTATGGAGCATCACAACACATGTTAGCCTCGTTATCGTCCATTTGGTGGACATTATAAGATCTGTATGGACTCTTACATAAATTTAGGATCAACCCAATGATTTTGAAGAGGTTTAGCTCTGCAGTCCTCTTGTAAGGACTGAATGTCGTCTATCAATGTACTTACATTAATAGCTACTCCCTCCGTCCCATAATATAAGAATGTTTTGTAAAGTACACCAGTGTTCAAAACACTCTTGTATTATGGGAAGAGGGATTGGTTCATTATGTAGCATTCTGCATCTTATCTCCCTCGCCCACCATTTACTAAAAAAGATCAGATCTATATTTAATCTTACCAAAAAGTAGAACACACAGACAATGCCAGTGCAGAAGTGTAGCCCATTGCTCTTGTCAGTACATTTTGTCCTGTAATGCTTGTACTTCCAGGGATTGGTAGTTGATTATGTAGCATCAATCTGCGTCTTATCTTCATTATCCTCTATCCCTTCTAGTATTATCATATCTATAATTACTCTCTACAAAATGTAGAGTACAGGCAATGCTTATGAAGAAGATTCTGTGCTGAAATTCTTGAGTTATCCTTCCCTTGACATGGAGAAGGGCATTATAAAGCCGGTGTTAACTGTTAATGTAAGTCAGTCCTTCTAAAGCCTTTATCCTCAACTGTTGTTTAATTTGCTCATACTCCCTATTGTTTACTGCTGTTTAGTTTGCTGTTTCTACCGAAATGCATGTTCGCAAGAACCGTAAGTTCTAATTTTCACTTGTAAAGCCAAATTCCTTATTCATACCATGCACATTACTCAATACTCCCTATATGTATGCTTGTTTTGTGGATCTATAATCCAGTGTGTGGTGAAGCATCCCACGTTTGAACCTTGTCATCTCCCATTTTATCTTACTGATGTGGCTGATGATATGAACAACATGCCATGCACATTAACCAAAATAGATACAATGATTTTCTTTGCCCTTCATCTATGCTTGTTATGTTGACATGGTAATCCATTAGTGTGGTGAAGCTCCCCACATTATGAACAATGCCAAATTATGCTATCGATATTTTGAACTTACTCTTTATTTTCTAATTTGAAATTGGATGGAATTGACAGCACATTTATTATCTTTGTTTATACACATGCAAAACCTATCATCTCTCTGCTTTGTTTCAGGGTGCTATGCCTGATGGCATGCACAAGTCTGCTGAAGGCTGTGCAACAAACCCAACATATATTGCAGCAAAGAAGGCAAAACATCTTGAAGATAGCGAGACAACCCCAAAGTCTTGTCTTCATGTAGTGTTTAAGTTACTTGAGACTAGTAGTCAGACAAGCTCACATAATTCGGTGTCTGAATCATTTCGACTTCTTCAGTCCCAAGTTCTAGCAGAAAGGCATTCTGCAGCTCAACTTCGACTTGAAGTCCTATCTTAAAAAAGATTGCGAAGAACACCAATGAGAACCTCATCGCTAAACAGCTACACCTAGAAGCTATGACCGACATGCTAGGCCGGTCTCATAGCCTTGCTCAGCAGCTTGCGCAGCAGTTCCTGCGCAAGGCTAACCTTTCTTGAACTGTCTTGGAAGTGGTCTCGGTTTAGTATTATTTTGTTACGCTGCAATGGTGCCCAATTTTTGTAATCTGCTTCTTCGTTGCACTTTATGATCACTGGTGGCGAACTTCGATGCCAAGTGGATGTAATATACCATAAATCCTTTATTGTATAGTGTAGGTTTATTCTTGGTTACTATGCCGTAATTTCTTTATTGTATAGAGTAGGTTTGTTCTTAATTCCTACTAGTTACTGCCATCATTCGCTATCTGAAATAAAATCAGATATAGTCGCCAGGGCCGAAACATTCACCTCTAATGGGCCTGGTGTTTAGCGGGTCACAATTAGGCTGGCCTGCATCTTTCTTGGGCCCGAGTGATTGGGGACTTCACACTTTGTGCGAGGCCCACAATTTACACCGGCCTACATTTTAGTTGGGCCTTTTGTGGACCCAGTGCTTAGTTTGGCCCAGGTAGCATTGGGCCATTAACAGGCTGAATATTGTACTAGGCTGTTACGGCCCAGATGAAACCATGGGCCTTTAGCAGGCCGAAATGCATATTGGGCTTCAATTTTCACTAGTCGTCGACGGGCCTTCAGCGGGCTGAAATGTAGACCGAGCCTTTTTGGGCCCAGTTATATCACGGGCAGTTACCAGGCCGAAACATATCTCAGGCCTTAGTTGGCCAGCCTTTAAGAGGCCGAAAGCTTAGTACAGACATCAAGGGGCCAAATTACGCGACAGGCCTTTAACAAGCCCAAAGTCACGTTGGGCTTAACTGTTGCTACCTTTATCACGGGCCGTTAGTGGGCCCGATGTCCCGTCGGACCATATATGGCCCATGGGCAGCACGGGCCATTCCCAGGCCGAAAGTCACACCGGGCAGAAGTGGGCCCATGTCTACATCGGGCCTCTAACAGGCCGAAAGTCACTGGGTTGTAATTGGGCCCAAATATTCGGGGAATAATTAGTGGGCTAGATCTGGCTTCGGGCCGTAAATGGGCACAAATATTCGGCAAACAATTAACGGGCCAAATCTGGCTTCGGACCATAAATGGGCCTTTATTAAGCAGACCGTTATTGGGCTGGCCCACTAGTACTTGAGTAAGTACTACGGGCCTTTGACTGGGCCGGCCTTTTTAACCTATATGGGCCACTATTGGGTTGTGTCACATGTCGACGTATCATAGACACTTTGGGTCCAATGAGTGGATGACATTTGTCCCAACGGTGAGCCGACACGTGTTTCCTCCAGCCAATGATGATTTTACACGTGGAAAATCCCCATTGGTCGGGGCTGTTAACGGGTTATCGGATCCAAAACCGGACCCGATAGTTTAACGGTGTTCCGTTATGGTGGATGCCACATGTCGATCACCCTTGACGAAAGCACTTCTGTGACGCACGATATATCTTCATGGAAGTGGACACTTCCGTGATGATAATTTTGGTAATGTCACAGAACACTTCTACGATAGCACAGGTATGACTATCTTGATTCTATCATAAATTTTTCATGGATGTACATGCATGACAGAAAACGTGACCTACTGTGACAAACACATATCATCACGGATGTGTATTTTTTTCTAATGTATCTAGGAGACAAAATCGAGGACGGGGAAGAGGAGAAATGTTCGCGAGCTCAAAGTGAAGCTACCGGTGTAGTTGGTGAGGCCGGGGAGGCTCTGTAGACAACGAGTTGAGCAACGGCGTTGCTCGATGCAGTAGACAGAGACGATGATGGTTGGGTTAATTTCAGCCCTCCTAGACCAAACCCATCAGCGGTGAGGCAGAGGGCGTCCTCGCGAAGCTCTTGGACATGGTGATTGGATGGGGGCTAGCCGGTGGCTACACGCACGTGGAATGACGGCGAGTGGCAGCTCTTGGGGACAGTTCGGATCAAGAGAAGGGGAAAGGGAAATGTGCGACTAGGAGTTGGGGAAGCACTAGGGAGATATGTGGCGTTCATAGCCAGTCTTGAGCGTCGGTGGAAGCAGGAGGGAGGCGTCGCGCGTGCGCGCTTGCGCTCACGGCCTCCACACACGCTCGTGCTAGGACGCACGAGGTTGAAGGAGAAGATTGGCCATGCTGGTAGGCTAGGGTGCCTACATGGGCCGGCTACAGGTAAGGCTCTCTCTGCCTTTTTCTCTATTTTCTTTAGCGAGGCGTAAAATGTCCAGAAAATGTCCATTTGACAGTCAAACCCCTTTGACCGGACAAAAACGTCATGGAGGGGTATTTCCATAAGGGCACCAGACTGAAGAGGGGCATAGTTGAACAATGTTTTCTTAGGGTTAAAGATGAGCTCAGGACAAAGTTAGGGGGGAACTAGAATTGGCCCATCAATCTACTACTTTTTCATGTTCATCTATCTTTATCCCCCTCCCTTGTATCTTGCTTCTTGTTCTTCATTTGTTCTTCGAGTTGGAATACAGCAATCTACCAGGCCTTAGGGGTGATCAGGTCGACCTAGGCAGCCCCTAGCCAGCGCGCGCCCTAATGGGGTCCCTCCCGGCTGTGTGGGGTTTCGGGTCCTCAAAAGCGCCGCCGGATTGCTTGCGTGCTGCGCTTCCAGACGGATATCCTTCGACGTGAGCTACGGTGCATCACCCTCGGCGTTGGAGGTACACGGTGACGTGTTCGCGTGAGAACAGTATCCAAGAGGGCAACAAACTCAAAGAGGAGAAGACGTCTGAGGATAAGAAATGGCATGTGTTGGAGCTAGAACAACTCAAATGTCAATTGGCTTCTACCGAGCAAGAGATAAAACAAGCCTGCGAGTTTCTGTCAGGTAAGTGACTTTATGTTTAACTTTTAACTTCAGATTTGTTGACATGTGCCCTAACTTTCATGCATCCTATTCCTGCTATTTAGCGACTCTCGTGCATCTATCAGTTGGAGTTGAAGGGGTTTCCTTAAAGGACAGCTTGAGGTGGCTGGGAGAGCTACACCAACTCACGGGATCGTCCATGGAGGGCATACTTTATGGCCTAAGGAAAAACTACCCGAGGACCAGCTCACCCTTTCCCAACATCTCTGAGAAGCTCACAAGTGGATTGTCGTGTGGAAGACCTCAGCATGGTGAGAAAGTGCTCAGCAGGCATGGACCATGCTTCAAACAAATTTCCCAACTTTGAAAACCGTGAGATTGCTAATGGTCCCAAAGGACCCAACAGGGAGGAAACACTGTTGGGCATCACTTTTGAATGGGCCAGGCCTTTTTCTAGGTTGACGAGATGGATTGCCGTTTAGATAAAACGTATTGCCAGTTTATAAAAACCTCCTTTGTAGTCCAACTTTCAATGTTAAGGTGGTCATGGCATGACATATGCAAATAATTTATTGAATGATGCAAAGGGAGCATGTCAATATCATCACAAGTTATGCAAATGCCATTAACCATGAGTTTATCATTTATCCCACATTCATAAATGAAAATGAATTTTATGGCATAGGCATGGTGTTGTAAATATGCCCTAGAGGCAATAAGAAAGTTTTTATTATTCCATTTCCACGTTGAGGATTAATTGTTATTCCTATGCTAGAGTTGCGTTAGTCCTGAAGATGATTCAAAGGAAAACCTAACAATTACATGTGTGGTAAGATAAACACCAAACAGATAGAGGACTAACTCATGTATTGTTGATGGTTCTGTTTTCCTGGCCATGGGCACTGTCATTACCTCGTCCTTCACCTTATTCCACTCGCCAATTAAAGCAGGAAATAATCTTCTTCTGAATGAGAAGACATGATTAAGGGAATATGTTTATCAAGAATCAAGTGTTGATTCACACATATTTCGAAGAACATAGGAAAATTATCACACAAGGGAATGTTACCAATGATAACACATATCCTTAATCTAGCAATATTTCCTTTATTAATCAGCACTCCTCTACTAGCCAAATATAACTCTCCACATTCATAATGATTTCAGCCGGGGGAATCACTCATTCTCACCTTATAGATGTCATAGTTGCATTTGTAGTATATTTGGCCTTAACCACATCATGTCAAATACCACTTCTCTGATCTAACTTCCACCACAATTTAACCAAAAGACTAGATTATGTTTCCTCAAGTCCTTAACCCTCAGCCCCCCTTTACATTTAGTATGGCAAATCGTGCTCCATTTCACCATATAGTAGCCTCTTATTTTATAATTTCTATGCCAAAAGAATCTTCTTTTGGCATTATCCTATTCTCAATAACCATTTTGTTCAATGGGAACCATAGACATATAATAAGATGGGATGTGAGATAAAAAGGACATTAAGCTTGATTGTAAGCCCCCCATGGACAACATGTTTTCAGCCAGGCCTCATATTTTTCAATAATTTTGACTTCCAGAAAGTTCCACTCAGATCCCTTAAGGTCACCATAGGTAACAGGCATGCCCAGCAGTTTGATAGGGAAGCATCCAATTTGACAATTAAACATCTCAACATACCGATGAATAGTGGATCAGTTCCACACACAACTAACACCTCAACTTAGAGGAAATTGATTTTTCAAACCCGGCATAACCTCAGAAAGGTAAAGCAACAATTTATGATTTAAGTCATATTCAGGATTTTCCTCCAAACACGGAATAGTATCATAACCATATTGTAAAATAGATGCACCATTAGGAATCAAATCTCTAACAAGCCCTTCATAGTCCATTTTATTGAGCTTGAGTAACTTTTTTTAGTTAAACAGTCAACACCAATGTTCAAAAAGGAAAGGAGATATGGGTCATCCTAGAGCACCCCCTTAGAGCTCTGTAAGTAAGGACCAATAGAATCATTCAATTCAACACTAACAGTTCCCCCAATAATTTCCTAATCCAATAAACCCATTTTTATCAAAACCTCCCATGGCATGACAATCTAACAAGAAGTCCCAATTGACATTACCGTATGCCTTCTCGAAGTCAAGTTTGAGTGCTATAATAGGTTTATTTTTAACATAAGAATGACGCAAGAGTTCATGCAAGTTCATATTCCCATTCCATAATATCACGACAGTAAAGGCATTCTGGTATATACTAAATAGAGTGTCAATAGAAGGTTCCAGGAGAATAGCTAAGACTTTTGTAATAATCTTGTAAATGCATCTTAACAGGAAAATTAGTCTACAGTCTACACTATTGTGTCTGATCAGCATCAGATATCTTAGGGAGCAAAGTGATAACCCCATAGTTCAAGCATTGTACATCAAGGACCCCTCATAAAAGCAAGTAAAAATTCCTCATCAGGTCAGCATTAATCACCTCCAAACAACATTGAAGAAAATTCAGTGGTAATACTATCTGGCCTAGGTGCACGGTTAATTTCATAGAAACTAAGGCATGTTTCACTTCAGTTTCAGAGAAATGTCTAGTGAGATTAAAATTATTTGGAGTTTTTCCTAGCTTTCCAAATATAAGGAAATAAGTTGCATACGTTTTAAGGAGGAGGACCATATAAATCTTTGTAAAAATTTGTAGCATGTTTAATAAGATCTTCAGTTCCCTCAATATTCACCTCCCCATCCTAAGAGAGAAAATTGCATTCCTTCTCCTTCTACCATTCAAAATCCTATGAAAATAGTCAGTGTTTCAATCCCCTTTAAGTAACCAATTATCATGGGATTTCTATAACCAAGTTATCTCTTCCTCAACTAATTAATTCTATAATTCCACACATATATCAACTTCTTAGAGTATAGCTCAGCAGGAAAGTCTCCTCTAATTATTCCACACTATCAGTTCCTCTTTTAGATAATTCTTCCTTTTTATAGACATCCCAAGGGAATTAGAGCCCCAACCTTTTTTAACCTCTTTATCTTGATATTAACAATATTAATATGATAATAGTATTTTACAGGTTGCCACCAAAATTTGGCAACCAGGGGGAGAAATGGTTTGCTTTTGAGCCAGTTAAGGTCAAATATGACTCTTCTTATGAGGGAATGAGCACGAGCTTGCTATCATCAATATTAAGCAATGGGTGGCAATGATAAAAAATGTATGTTCTATTGCAAAATACCAGAAATTTCTCTAGCAAGATTCCTTACATAAGTAAGAGGAAAAACATCTTCCCAGAAGCAAGATACTAAAATTCTATAGAATTTATCAATTGTAGGATTTTTATGATTATTCGACCCAACTATACATCCCACCATTCAAATCAGTCTCTCTGAGGCATAAAGTATTAATTACATAGTTGAAAATAGCTCAGGACTGAGTCAGCTTGGTTTTCTTATTCTTCTCACCCACATGCCTAAGGATATTAAAGAACTTCCCCAATAATATAAAGAAAATCCATATCATTACAAAAAGCAGCAAGCTCAGTTAAAAACTCAAGTTTATTTTCCTCATGGGCAAAGCCATAAACCACTATAATCCCAAATGCATTTCTTAGTTTCTTATCAAACATGATAAGTTGCAACACATACTTCCGGATTTACAGGAAACCACATCAAAAGTTTCCCGCCTGACCCCACAATGTATGCCACCAGACTTTCCAGTGGACAGAATCCAATTCCAATAAAAAAGGTCACCAGGGTCAACCTTTCTCATGAATTTTAAGGAAAAACCATTTTATTTCATAGTTTCATATAATCTAGGAAAACCAAGTGATGCTCATGGATTACGTCAAGTAAACATGCTGATATTTCATTCCTCCCCATCCCTCTAAAATTCCATAAAATGCCAATCATTTTTTTTCTGCATGGGGTGTGTGAGTTTTTCTGTCAGGTCTACCCTGGGCCACAGGTTAGCACCTGAAACATTACTCAAACTTTTCTTTACTTCTAGCAATATATGTTTCAAATTAACCATATTCACTCTTATTTCTATCTTTTTTTTGTTGGTTTGATATTAGTAAAATTATCATCTTCTATTTTTATTCATCCCGACCATATTAAGAGGTGGTCTATCTATAGCTTCATTAGTAATCAGAAACACATTATCTTGTTGTCTCTCATAATCATCACACTTATCAGCTAAATTTGCTTTAGATTTCTTCGGTTCCCTCACCACATTAATAACGGAAAATTCTTTATCAGAAATTTCAACACCACACCACAGTTAAAAGACAACGGACCAAAAAATATAGTACAATTTGTATATGGATTGGTAACTCAGCTCCAAAACTAGAGCACGCTATGCTGAGCTGACTAGATAAAGCCGATCAATCCAAGCTTGGTAATACCAAGCTTCTCTTGAGCCACGGAATTACATCAGTGACTTGAGCGATCAGGCTTTAACAGGCTTCCTCCACCTCGTCTTGAATGGGCTCTTCATCGTGATAATGTTGCGCAGTTGTTTGCCATTGCAACCAAGTGTGTCGTCGTTGCTGCTCTCCTCATCGCAGCTGACAATGTTGGAATTGCTCCCATTGAGCCTAGGCTTCTCGACCTGTATTGATGTTGGTAGAGCCTGATGGTCAGTTACATTAGCTTGGCTTGCACTAAAATCAAATTGTGTTTGGGTGCATGCCTCATCTTTCTGTTGTTTAACGGGTAGTGGAGGTTATTCCAGCACACTATTGCCACCGCTTGATCTGCGATGCCTCTTGGAGCTGCATGAGGGGCCAAACCCGTCGTAGTAATAGAACACCTCACCCATGTCAATGATGGGCCTCTTCTTTTGTGGCTTTTTGCCATCCCTCTTCTTGCATGTCCTCACTCCCTTCTTCACTTTGATCCCCTTATTCGTCTTTGACTTGCTCTCATTCTCCTTCCTCTCCATCGCTTTCACAGCCATGTTGATGTCCCCATCGACCATATCTACAGTCGTCTTCTCCTTGATGGAGCCAATGGGCATGCTGATACTGGATGGGAAGAGCTAACTAGCTCGTCGGATAGTTCTAAAGTAAGTCTTCTCGAAGCGTTCCTCCACCTAAATGAGATGGTAATTTGGAAAATACTTCTCAACGGATAAAAAGAGCTAGCACTAGTAGTATAATGAACTGAAATGGGGTATAGTCAAGTACTCCATGCCTTCGGAAATACTTGTTGGTGAAATGGATACAAATGAATGTATCTAGAACTAAAATATGTCTAGATACATCCATTTCTCCGATAAGTATTTTCGGACGGAGGGAGTACTATCATATGTACAAAGGAACCCAATAGCATGCAAACATTCGCTGGGAGGATGACAATTTCTTCCGAAACATGTGACAACTTATGGGAAGAAAGGAAAAAATGCGGCAAAAAAGGCAGGATTTGCCATCTCCCACAACGTAAACTTGCCACACAAAAATGTTCGCTTGTCACCCCCTTCCCAGCTGACATTCGCCAGATAACATATCCCATGTAGGATTGCAGATTATTTTGGTTAAATTCATGTTCAGTATGTACCTATATCTAGGTAAAAAAATTGAACTCAATTTGATTTTAAATTGGATCTGAAATTTTCTTGGTAATACTAGTAACCGCGGTAACCAAGCATATCTCGCCGCCCCACAAGAAAAAAAAATCTCCATTCCTAATCTAAAACCTTGGGCAAGATCCATGGCCGACCTTGCTGCCATTGCCACGCCAGCGTGGCCACCTACCAGCCACATATTACAGCGAGATTGCGCATGGTAACTACAGGACCTTGACGCAACACCATTTACTTGGTAACGCACCCGGCAGAGGAAAGCTAGGGGAAACACGCTGGGTGCTACACAGAAACAAGCGGCGGTGCACAAATCTTCGACACACACATACATACAGCAAGCACCAAGCAAGTAGCGGGAACGCAGGAAAGTGAGATGGAGCGAGTGGGGAGAAATTACCTCGGGATCCAAGAGGTCGATCTCAGCCATGAGTTCCCATGGCGACCTGCTGAGCTCGCAGCAAGGCTGCCCGCAGGAGGAGGCCTCGGGCGCCACCATCCCGGCGCCGGATTCATGGGCTTGGTCCGTCGCCGGCGGTGGCGGGGACAGCTTGAATCGAGGTGGGTCAAAGGGGGCCGGGGCGGGGCGAAGGTAGCGCGCGGCTTCGCCGCCCAGCAGGCGGGAGGCGGACCTGCGGATCCGCATGGCAGCCGGGGGCGGAGCGATGAGGGGTTGGGATATGCGGAGGTAACTAGCAACTGGAGGTAGGGTTTGCGATTTTTCGAAACGCGATTAATGGCGGAGCCATCGCCCAGCCACCCTGGGCACTTGCCCGGGCTCGTTGGCTCGCAACAGCAACGATCGACAGATTATACAGAGGGCTTAAATTGATTGCTAACTTGCTTTACCTGGGCAAAAACCATTGGGCCTTCTTTTCTCACCGGTTCACAGCCCAACAAACGAGCAGTACTGTAGTCTGCAGTCCAGGCAGAAAAAAAAAGAAACAACGCTGGGAATACCTACGATGGACGGTTCGATCGCTCCAACTCTCCTGTCAAGCTGTCCCTTCGTTTCTCACACGCGAGCGCAGGGACTGGGCGACAGAGGGGCCCTGGCGGCTGGCCCTGAGGTTGAGCCCTAGCCGGCAAGACGCAGGGCCGGCGGCGAGCGATGCTAGGCTCCCAAGCAGTCTTCTCGTCCGGCTCTCCTTCCTCTCATCCGGCTTCGGCTTCCGTCGGTAAGAAATCTCTATCGAAATTAGGGCTAGGGATCCCTCATCTCTGAAGTCTAAATAATTAGTATGGGTTAGGGAAGTAGGGATTGATGCGAGGTATGGATCGAAATACATACACACCCATCTAATATACATATGCAGGCTATGGTGTGTAATAAGAAACTAATGGTGTGAGAGTTCAAGGTCGGGCTTAGGGGTTAGGGCTTAAATTTAGGAAAAAAATCATTGGGGATGATCATGGATTCATGACTAGAGAATTTATTTATTTTTGGCTGCTGAAACTACAAAATCTAGGTATATAAGAAGAGGGCAGCTTGCAGACCGTGGAATTCATGCAGTATTTCTTACCTTCAAACTGAATAAACTGCGTAGCGAGAGAATGATTCAAATGTTACACCGAGCGGGAGTTATTCAAGTTAGTTGATGATAAAGATAATTAATATTCAAACATTTACTGCAATGAAGTCTCAGAAAGGGTATTTGCCTCGTGATTTTCTTTAGCACATTGTCAGTATATTCCATCTGACCGTCACTATTATCGCAAGCATTCCATTGTAATATATTCACATCTCACAACCAAATTTCTTTTAGTAATCATTCTTTATCTTGTAGTGCCTTCTATGAATTTGGCCATGGCGAGTTTGCCTCTAAGCAAGGCAGGTTATGTATCTTTATTTTGGCAAAAATAAACAAGTGAAAGATGTTTTGAATGTAGTGGAATAAAACTGCACAATGACATGCGGTGACATCTGGTATGGATAGCTTTACTTTTGCTGGCAATATGGCCAGTTTGCCTGTATGCAAAGTTGGTTATATATCTTCTGTTGTCAAGTCTCAACTTTATCTGGTCTATGAAATGGATATAAATATATTATATATATTACTGTTCATGATAATTATTATTATATTTCCTTGTTCATGATAATTGTCTTTATTCATGCTATAATTGTGTTATCCGGAAATCGTAATACATGTGTGAATAATAGACACCAACATGTCCCTAGTAAGCGTCTAGTTGACTAGCTCGTTGATCAACAGATAGTCATGGTTTCCTGGCTATGGACATTGGATGTCATTGATAACGGGATCACATCATTAGGAGAATGATGTGATGGACAAGACCCAATCCTAAACATAGCATAAGATCGTATAGTTCGTTTGCTACAGTTTTCCAATGTCAAGTATCCTTTCCTTAGACCATGAGATCGTGTAACTCCCGGATACCGTAGGAGTGCTTTGGGTGTGCCAAACGTCACAACGTAACTGGGTGACTATAAAGGTATACTAGGGGTATCTCCAAAAGTGTCTGTTGGGTTGACATGGATCAAGACTGGGATTTGTCACTCCGTATGACGGAGAGGTATCACTGGGCCCACTCGGTAATGCATCATCACAATGAGCTCAAAGTGACCAAGTGTCTGGTCACTAGATCATGCATTACGGTACGAGTAAAGTGACTTGCCGGTAACGAGATTGAACGAGGTATTGGGATACCGACGATCGAATCTCGGGCAAGTAACATACCGATTGACAAAGGGAATTGTATACGGGGTTGCTTGAATCCTCGACATCGTGGTTCATCCGATGAGATCATCGAGGAGCATGTGGGAGCCAACATGGGTATCCAGATCCCGCTGTTGGTTCTTGACTGGAGAGCGATCTCGGTCATGTCTACATGTCTCCCGAACCCGTAGGGTCTACACACTTAAGGTTCGGTGACGCTAGGGTTGTAGGGATATGTATATGCAGTAACCCGAATGTTGTTCGGAGTCCCAGATGAGATCCCGGACATCATGAGGAGTTCCGGAATGGTCCGGAGGTAAAGATTTATATATGGGAAGTCCTGTTTCGGCCATCGGGACAAGTTTCGGGGTCATCGGTGTTGTACCAGGACCACCTGAAGGGTCCTGGGGGTCCACCGGGTGGGGCCACCTGTCTCGGGGGGCCACATGGTCTGTAGGGGGTGCGCCTTGGCCTACATGGGCCAAGGGCACCAGCCCCAAGAGGCCCATGCGCCTAGGGTTTCAAGAGGGAAGAGTCCCAATGGGGGAAGGCACCCCTAGGTGCCTTGGGGAGGAGGGATTCCTCCCCTTGGCTGCACCCCCCTAGGAGAT
>NC_041386.1:635770156-635841966 GCF_002162155.2 Triticum dicoccoides
TGGGGAGATGGAGGACTTCTTACCCTTGCCTTTGGTGCCTCCCTCTCCCTCTCCAACACCTCCTCCTCCTCCATAGTGCTTGGCGAAGCCCCGCCAGAGTACTGCAGCTCCATCACCACCACGCCGTCGTGCTGCTATTGGAGCCATCTCCCTCAACCTCTCCTTCCCCCTTGCTGGATCAAGAAGAAGGAGACATTACGCTGACCGTACGTGTGTTGAACGCGGAGGTGCCGTCCATTCGGCGCTAGGATCTCCGGTGATTTGGATCACCTCGAGTACGCCTTCCTCATCCCCGTTCTTGGAACGCTTCCGCGCGTGATCTACAAAGGTATGTAGATGCAATCCGATCACTCGTTGCTAGATGAACTCATAGATGGATCTTGGTGAAACCGTAGGAAAAATTTTGTTTTCTGCAACGTTCCCCAAAGGTGGCATCATGAGCTAGGTCTATGCGTAGTTCTCCTGCACGAGTAGAACACAATTTGTTGTGGGCGTTGATGTTGTCAACTTTATTGCCGCTACTAGTCTTATCTTGCTTCAACGGTATTGTGGGATGAAGCGGCCCGGACCAACCTTACACGTACGCTTACGTGAGACCGGTTCCATCGACTAACATGCACAAGTTGCATAAAGGTGGCTGGCGGGTGTCTGTCTCTCCCACTTTAGTTGGAGCGGATTCGATGAAAAGGGTCCTTATGAAGGGTAAATAGAAGTTGACAAATCACGTTGTGGCTTTCACATAGGTAAGAAAACGTTCTTGCTAGAACCCTACTTCAGCCACGTAAAACATGCAACAACAATTAGAGGACGTCTAACTTGTTTTTGCAGCAAGTGCTTTGTGATATGGTATGGCCAAAGTTGTGATGAATGATGAATACTCTATATGTAATGTATGAGATGTTCATGCTATTGTAATAGGAATCACGACTTGCATGTAGATGAGTATGACAACCGGCAGGAGCCATAGGAGTTGTCTTTATTTTTTGTATGACCTGCGTGTCATTGAGAAACGCCATGTAAATTACTTTACTTTATTGCTAAACGCGTTAGCCATAGTAGTAGAAGTAATAGTTGGCGAGCAACTTCATGGAGACACAATGATGGAGATCATGATGATGGAGATCATGGTGTCATGCCGGTGACAAGATGATCATGGAGCCCCAAGATGGAGATCAAAGGAGCTATGTGATATTGGCCATATCATGTCACTGTTATTATTTGATTGCATGTGATGTTTATCATGTTTTTCATCTTGTTTGCTTAGAACGACGGTAGTAAATAAGATGATCCCTCATAATAATTTCAAGAAAGTGTTCCCCCTAACTGTGCACCGTTGTGACAGTTCGTTGTTTCGAAGCACCACGTGATGATCGGGTGTGATAGATTCTAATGTTCACATACAACGGGTGTAAGACAGATTTACACATGCAAAACACTTAGGTTGACTTGACGAGCCTAGCATGTACAGACATGGCCTCGGAACACAGTAGACCGAAAGGTCGAGCATGAGTCGTATAGAAGATACGATCAACATGCAGATGTTCACCGACGTTGACTAGTCCGTCTCACGTGATGATCGGACACGGCCTAGTTAACTCGGATCATGTTATACTTAGATGACTGGAGGGATGTCTATCTAAGTGGGAGTTCATTGAATAATTTGATTAGATGAACTTAATTATCATGAACTTAGTCTAAAATCTTTACAATATGTCTTGTAGGTCAAATGGCCAACGTAGTCCTCAACTTCAATGCATTCCTAGAGAAAACCAAGCTGAAAGACGATGGTAGCAACTACACGGACTGGGTCCGGAACCTGAGGATTATCCTCATAGCTGCCAAGAAAGATTATGTCCTACAAGCACCGCCGGGTGACGCACCTGTTCTCCCTGCAGAACAAGACGTTATGAACGCTTGGCAGGCACGTACCGATGACTACTCCCTTGTTTAGTGCGGCATGCTTTACAACTTAGAGCCGGGGCTCCAAAAGCGCTTTGAGAGACACGGAGCATATGAGATGTTCGAAGAGCTGAAAATGGTTTTCCAAGCTCATGCCCGGGTCGAGAGATATCAAGTCTCCGACAAGTTCTTCAGCTGTAAGATGGAGGAAAACAGTTCTGTCAGTGAGCACATACTCACTATGTCTGGGTTACATAACCGCTTGACTCAGCTGGGAGTTAATCTCCCGAATGATGCGGTCATTGACAGAATACTCCAGTCGCTTCCACCGAGCTACAAGAGCTTTGTGATGAACTTCAATATGCAGGGGATGGAAAAGACCATTCCTGAAGTATTTGCAATGCTGAAATCAGCAGAGGTAGAAGTCAAAAAGGAACATCAAGTGTTGATGGTGAATAAGACCACTAAGTTCAATAAGGGCAAGGGTAAGAAAGCTTTCAAGAAGGACGGCAAGGGAGTTGCCGTGCCCGGCAAGCAAGCTGTCGGGAAGAAGCCAAAGAATGGACCCAAGCCCAAGACTGAGTGCTTTTATTGCAAGGAAAGTGGTCACTGGAAGCGGAACTGCCCCAAATACTTAGCAGACAAGAAGGCCGGCAAAACAAAAGGTATATGTGATATACATGTAATTGATGTGTACCTTACCAATACTCGTAGTAGCTCCTGGGTATTTGATACCGGTGCAGTTGCTCACATTTGTAACTCAAAGCAGGAGCTGCGGAATAATCGGAGACTGGCGAAGGACGAGGTGACGATGCGCGTCGGGAATGGTTCCAAGGTCGATGTGATCGCCGTCGGCACGCTACCTCTACATTTACCTACGGGATTAGTTTTGAACCTCAATAATTGTTATTTAGTGCCAAGTTTGAGCATGAACATTGTATCAGGATCTCGTTTAATTCGAGATGGATACTCATTTAAATCCGAGAATAATGGTTGTTCTATTTATATGAGAGATATGTTTTATGGTCATGCTCCGATGGTGAATGGTTTATTCTTAATGAATCTCGAGCGTAATGCTACACATATTCATAGTGTGAGTACCAAAAGATGTAAGGTTGATAATGATAGTCCCACGTACTTGTGGCACTGCCGCCTTGGTCACATAGGTGTCAAACGCATGAAGAAGCTCCATGCTGATGGACTTTTAGAGTCTCTTGGTTACGAATCATTTGACACGTGTGAACCATGCCTCATGGGTAAAATGACCAAGACTCCGTTCTCAGGAACAATGGAGCGAGCAACCAACTTATTGGAAATCATACATACTGATGTGTGCGGTCCAATGAGTGTTGAGGCTCGCGGTGGCTATCATTATGTTCTCACCCTCACTGATGACTTGAGTAGATATGGGTATGTCTACTTAATGAAACACAAGTCTGAGACCTTTGAAAAGTTCAAGGAATTTCAGAGTGAGATTGAGAATCAACATGACAGGAAAATCAAGTTCCTGCGATCAGATCGTGGAGGAGAATACTTGAGTCACGAGTTTGGCACACACTTAAGAAAATGTGGAATAGTTTCACAGCTCACGCCACCTGGAACACCTCAGCGTAATGGCGTGTCCGAACGTCGTAATCGCACTCTATTAGATATGGTGCGATCTATGATGTCTCTTGCCGATTTACCGCTATCTTTTTGGGGGTAATCTTTAGAGACTGCCGCATTCACTTTAAATAGGGCTCCGTCGAAATCCGTTGAGACGACACTGTTTGAATTATGGTTTGGGAAGAAACCTAAGCTGTCGTTTCTAAAAGTTTGGGGATGCGATGCTTATGTCAGGAAACTTCAACCTGAAAAGCTCGAACCCAATTCGGAAAAATGCGTCTTCATAGGATACCCTAAATAAACTATTGGGTATACCTTCTACCTCAGATCCGAAGGCAAGATCTTTGTTGCCAAGAATGGGTCCTTTCTTGAGAAAGATTTTCTTTCGAAAGAAGTAAGTGGGAGGAAAGTAGAACTTGATGAAGTATTACCTCTTGAACCGGAAAATGGCGCAACTCAAGAAAATGTTCCTGAGGTGCCCGCACCGACTAGAGAGGAAGTTGATGATAATGATCAAGATACTTCTGATCAAGCTCCTACTAAAATTCGAAGGTCCACAAGGACACGTTCCGCACCAGAGTGGTACGGCAACCCTGTCTTGGAAATCATGTTGTTAGACAACAGTGAACCTTCGAACTATGAAGAAGCGATGGCGGGCCCGGATTCTGACAAATGGCTAGAAGCCATGAAATCCGAGATAGGATCCATGTATGAAAATGAAGTATGGACTTTGACTGACTTGCCCGTTGAGCGGCGAGCCATAGAAAATAAATGGATCTTTAAGAAGAAGACAGACGCGGATGGTAATGTGACCATCTATAAAGCTCGGCTTGTCGCTAAAGGTTATCGACAAGTTCAAGGGGTTGACTACGATGAGACTTTCTCACCGGTAGCGAAGCTAAAGTCCGTCTGAATCATGTTAACAATTGCCGCATTCTATGATTATGAAATATGGCAAATGGACGTCAAAACGGCATTCCTTAATGGTTTCCTTAAGGAAGAATTGTATATGATGCAGCCGGAAGGTTTTGTCGATCCTAAGAATGCTGACAAGTTATGCAAGCTCCAACGCTGGATTTATGGGCTGGTGCAAGCATCTCGGAGTTGGAACATTCGCTTTGATGAGATGATCAAAGCGTTTGGGTTTACGCAGACTTATGGAGAAGCCTGTGTTTACAAGAAAGTGAGTGGGAGCTCTGTAGCATTTCTCATATTATATGTAGATGACATACTTTTGATGGGAAATGATATAGAACTCTTGGACAACATTAAGGCCTACTTGAATAAGAGTTTTTCAATGAAGGACCTTGGAGAAGCTGCTTATATATTAGGCATCAACATCTACAGAGATAGATCAAGACGCCTCATAGGTCTTTCACAAAGCACATACCTTGATAAGATATTGAAGAAATTTAATATGGATCAGTCTAAGAATGGGTTCTTGCCTATGTTACAAGGTGTGAAATTGAGCTCAGCTCAATGTCCGACCACGGCAGAAGATATAGAAGAGATGAGTGTCATCCCCTATGCCTCAGCCATAGGTTCTATTATGTATGCCATGCTGTGTACCAGACCTGATGTAAACCTTGTCGTAAGTTTGGTAGGAAGGTACCAAAGTAATCCCGACAAGGAACACTGGACAGCGGTCAAGAATATCCTGAAGTACCTGAAAAGGACTAAGGAAATGTTTCTCGTTTATTGAGGTGACGAAGAGCTCGTCGTAAAGGGTTACGTCGACGCTAGCTTCGACACAGATCTGGATGACTCTAAGTCACAAACCGGATACGTGTATATTTTGAATGGTGGGGCAGTAAGCTGGTGCAGTTGCAAGCAGAGCGTCGTGGCAGGATCTACATGTGAAGCGGAGTACATGGCAGCCTCGGAGGCAGCGCATGAAGCAATTTGGGTGAAGGAGTTCATCACCGACCTAGGAGTCATACCCAATGCGTTGGGGCCGATCAAGCTCTTCTGTGACAACACTGGAGCTATTGCTCTTGCCAAGGAGCCCAGGTTTCACAAGAAGACAAGGCACATCAAGCGTCGCTTCAACTCCATTCATGAAAATGTTCAAGATGGAGACATAGATATTTGTAAAGTACATACGGACCTGAATGTAGCAAATCCGTTGACTAAACCTCTCCCTAGAGCAAAACATGATCAACACCAGAATTCCATGGGTGTTCGATTCATCACAATGTAACTAGATTATTGACTCTAGTGCAAGTGGGAGACTGTTGGAAATATGCCCTAGAGGCAATAATAAAAGCATTATTATTATATTTCCTTGTTCATGATAATTGTCTTTATTCATGCTATAATTGTGTTATCCGGAAATCATAACGGGATCACATCATTAGGAGAATGATGTGATGGACAAGACCCAATCCTAAACATAGCATTAGATCGTATAGTTCTTTTGCTAGAGTTTTCCAATGTCAAGTATCCTTTCCTTAGACCATGAGATCGTGTAACTCCCGGATACCGTAGGAGTCCTTTGGGTGTGCCAAACGTCACAACGTAACTGGGTGACTATAAAGGTATACTACGGGTATCTCCGAAAGTGTCTGTTGGGTTGACATGGATCAAGACTAGGATTTGTCACTCTGTATGACGGAGAGGTATCACTGGGCCCACTCGGTAATGCATCAACATAATGAGCTCAAAGTGACCAAGTGTCTAGTCACGGGATCATGCATTACGGTACGAGTAAAGTGACTTGCCGGTAACGAGATTGAATGAGGTATTGGGATACCGACGATCGAATCTCGGGCAAGTAACATACCGATTGACAAAGGGAATTGTATACGGGGTTGCTTGAATCCTCGACATCGTGGTTCATCCGATGAGATCATCGAGGAGCATGTGGGAGCCAACATGGGTATCCAGATCCCGCTGTTGGTTATTGACCGGAGAGCGATCTCGGTCATGTCTACATGTCTCCCGAACCCGTAGGGTCTACACACTTAAGGTTCAGTGATGCTAGGGTTGTAGGGATATGCATATGCAGTAACCCGGACGTCACGAGGAGTTCCGAAATGGTCCGGAGGTAAATATTTATATATGGGAAGTCCTGTTTCGGCCATCGGGACAAGTTTCGGGGTCATCGGTATTGTACCGGGACCACCGGAAGGGTCCCAGGGGTCCACCGGGTGGGGCCACCTGTCCCGGGGGGGCATATGGGCTATAGGGGGTGCGCCTTGGCCTACATGGGCCAAGGGCACCAGCCCCAAGAGGCCCATGCGCCTAGGGTTTCAAGAGGGAAGAGTCCCAATGTGGGAAGGCACCCCTAGGTGCCTTGGGGAGGAGGGATTCGTCCCCTTGGCCGCACCCCCCTAGGAGATTAGATCTCCTAGGGCCGGCGCCCCCCCCCCTTGGCCCTCCTATATATAGTGGGGAGATGGAGGACTTGTTACCCTTGCCTTTGGTGCCTCCCTCTCCCTCTCCAACACCTCCTCCTCCTCCATAGTGCTTGGCGAAGCCCCGCCGGAGTACTGCAGCTCCATCACCACCACGCCGTCGTGCTGCTGTTGGAGCCATCTCCCTCAACCTCTCCTTCCCCCTTGCTGGATCAAGAAGAAGGAGACGTTACGCTGACCGTACGTGTGTTGAACGCGGAGGTGCCGTCCGTTCGGCACTAGGATCTCCGGTGATTTGGATCACGTCGAGTACACCTTCCTCATCCCCGTTCTTTGAACGCTTCCGCGCGTGATCTACAAAGGTATGTAGATGCAATCCGTTCACTCATTGCTAGATGAACTCATAGATGGATCTTGGTGAAACCGTAGGAAAAATTTTGTTTTCTGCAACGTTCCCCAACAATTAGTTCACTTCAAAATTACATTTTTGTGTGACTATTATGTTTATGTTTTCACTTGATTATTAATGTGAACTTCCGCTACAAAAGTTTGATGCTATATTATGTGTTGTGTACACGAATACCCGAATTTTGTTTGTAGATTATACACTTAGGCTTAATTTGCCCAGGCTCAAGAAAAGCTCTGGCTCCGCCACTAAAAGCGATGATGAAAATATACTAACTTGCAAGGTACTTAGTGCACCACTTGGGCATTCGGTGGTGAGACCAGAAGACCCTTGCTGCCCCCGGGGTCGCTCTCGCTCACTCGCACAGCGGCGGTACTGCCAGTCGGCCACCCAAAAGCCTCTGGTTCACCATTCAAAGCCCTCACATCATCGCTGAAGAAGGTCGATCCGCGATAGACTATGACGATAGGGCGTCTCTGCCAGTACCCTCCCTTCACACGCGTCTCCACTAGGCACTCACAATCCCCTCCTTTGCCACTTAGACCCCCTACCATTCTCGCCCATTACAGACTCTTCCCAGATTTGGTCCTCTCTTTGCCGGCTCGATGGTCGTCCTGAACAACGGACGACCCCTACAAGATGCTATGTCTGGTAGCTGTCCGTGGTCCGCCCCCTGGTTCCTTCCAATGTTGATGACCCCCGTCCATATGTGGTTGTGTGGTTGCCTAGGGTGCGCCGTGTGTTTTCTGTCCGCCCCTTTCTGGCACTGAGGTCCCCTGGGGTTGATACATCGTATGGCATTTAGGCCTCTAACTGGTGTGTCATTACGGCCAACCGCATCCTAGTCGGTAGTGCAACTAGTGTGTGGATGTGGTGACCATCCAACGATGCTCACCCCTCCTCTGTTGCTGAAGGACCCTCTAGGTATCGGGCGGTTAGTGCAACAACTCATGGTGCAAATTTCTAGTTGGTTTTGTGGGTGTATGCTCTGGGAGAAATCCCTGCTCTCGTTTGGTGCATGAGCTAGCCTTGATGGCGATATTCGTGTCATGCATGAACCTCCCTAGATACATGGTCTTTGAGTTCAGACGTGTGCTCTTATCTGTTGGTAAGTTTCAAAAAGTATGAATTTATGGCGCTAGGCCTACGGTATCTTATACAAGCTGAAGCAGGGCCACTCGATAGAACGCATCTTGTTATATAATCTCGTAATAGTTTGCCTTTACTATGTACACAATCCCAACACAATAAAACACAAGCATGATGTAGGATTTTATCTTCTCGGAGAGCCTGAACCTGGATAAATCATGTGTTCCTGTTACCATCATCCCAAAGCGCTTATCTTAGGATTCCCTACCAGGAGATTTGCCGGATTTAGCTCTGACAGTGGTGGCCTATATAGATCCTACTAGGTGGACGTCACGGCTCGATGGGAGTTCAGATCGGCTCTGGCACGCTCTACGTGCTGGAGCAAATCTTCACCTATGGCGTCGGCCCGCCTTTTCGAACACCGTTTCACTGATCCACTTGATGGGATTGTGCAAACATGAGTTTAGAACAACCCTATAAAATTTCATGGCGAACCAACATTGCGATCTCCAGCAATTTCCACGGAATTTTGGGAGGAGACGGCTAGCGGTTAAATCCAGCCCCCATTGGAAGATCCGACTGTTAAGATCATGCCAAATTGTCATGACTACAACCCTAAATATTTCATCTCAATCCGAAAGTGCAAACTCTGGAAAACCTCCAAAAGATGCGTCAATTTGTGAATCTATTTTCCGCTTCAAAACGAATCGGAGATGAGTTCGTATTTCTTCAAAAACAGACTATCAAACGACCTCTACTTGAGAAGATTTTTTGTCAGGTATTGTGTTATGTTCTCAAACACATGCGTGCAAAATTTGAAGCCTTTTTCTGATTTGCTCTTCATCATCGCGCTGGTATGGCACCAGGCCGATCTCGTTGCTCCGCGGATTCTGACATGCACGGGCCGACGTCTGCCAAGTTGACTCATCACCTCAGCAAGCCGACATGCGTTAGCATCGCCGCACTGTTGAATCATCGGATTCATGGCAACCATGCTACATCCTCACCTGGTCGAGTCAACCTCCTCGCTCCTCCAGGACAACTTGCTCCATCATGTCGGCTTGCTCAAGGTTCCAGCGTCACTTTGCCAACCTACTTCATCACATTGGCTAGCCCAGGGTTCCAGCATCACTTTGTCGACCTACTCCGTCACGTTGGCTGGCTTGGGTTCCGGCTTCACTTCGTCGACCTACTTCATCGCGCCGGCTAGCCTGGGGTTCCAGTAGCACTTCGTCGACCTGCTCCGTCATGTCGGCTGGCAAGGGGTTCCAGCAGCACTTCACTGACCTGCTCCGTCACGTCGGCTTACCTGGGGTTTGAGCGGTACTTTAGTGACCTGCTTTGTCACATCGACTGGCCCGGGGTTCCATCCCGGGGCTTCGCCTCGCAACACCGACTTGTTTAGTCACGTCAACCCACCACATCAACCACGATATCTGGCAGGTTGATCGATGTATCCCACATAATCAACCTAGGGGCTATTCACCCTCCCCGCTACTCGTCCTAGGCATATTCAAGGCCGGTGTCTTGCAAGTTGATCGACGGATCCCGTTGAACCAGCATGGGGACTATTGTGCCCTCACGGCTGGTCGACATAATCATAGGCCCTGTTTGGATACTTTAACTTAGTTAGAAGTTAGAGTTAGATTCTAACCTTGAACTAACCCTGAACTAACTCTAACAAAGAGCTGTTTGGATGGTAGGGTTAGATTGATAATAAATATTCTTTCTCAATCATTTGACCACTTTGGACCGTGTTTGGATGGGAGGGGTAACTTTTTTACTATTTTTTCTAGTAAGCCCAGGAGAACTAGCCCAAATAAGCTCCTCTAGTGTGGGCTAGTTTTTTGGGTGGGTTAGATCCAACTAACCCAAACTAACCCATCATGTTTGGATACTTTTGGGTTATTTGAACCCCAACTAACTAAAACTAACTCTAACATAGGGATCCAAACAGGGCCATAGTTCCGACCGACATATGGCAAGTTGATCGACTGATCCCTCAAAACCTGCCTGGGGGCTATGGCTCCCATGCTGCTGGTTGACTAAATTATTTTCCAAGCCCCCGTATGGCAGGTTGATCAATGGATCCTGCAGAACCGGCTTGGGGGATATTTATGCCCAAACGATGCTGCTCGGTTGAGGCAGTTTCCTAGAAGATTTAATTCTTGCGTTGGCCATGTTGCCCAACCTAAGTCTCGGGGGCTACTGGATGCGTGTTTATTCAAAGACAGTAAGCCAATTCCCAAGGATATTCGATCCTTTTAGGTCGGCCATGTTACCCAGCCTAAATTTCGGGGGCTATTGCATCAACGTTTCTCATGAAATTTTTAAGTGCAATATGGGTTTCCGAGGAGGATTTCGATCCTCATGTCGGCAACGTGTGTCCGACATGAGTCACGAGGGCTACGACACATACACATTTTTTCTAAGTGATTCCTCGAAGAAGGTTTAAATCCTCAGGCCGACTGCTTGTGCGTGACTTGAGTCTCGAGGGCAACTTCGCACTAACATTTTTTCTACAAAGACAGCATTTCACCGACCCATAGCCCGACATCCTCCCTGCCGAGTTGCAGCTTGCTAACGATAGGACACAACATTGTGAAGTACTTTGGCTATCGGATTTTGGGCCAATATTCACCTTGAGGGTTACTAGCTTTAAATCTTGGTAGAGAATAATTTTTTTTATTTTTGTGTTTTTGCGGGTGCGGTAGAGAATAAATCGCATCAATAAAAAAATTCACAAAAATTTGGCTTGCGGAAGCCGGCTTGGCGGGAAAATATTTTCCCATCGAAGCTGGCTATCTTCATAGACAAATCAAGATCAAGGTGGTTTGCATAAGTTTAGAGGAAGCCCAACATCTATTGCCAAATGCGTGAAAACAGTGATCGAAGACATTTGTATGAACCAGTTTCAAGCCCGGTGACCGAAGACGACGTGCAGCTCGGATGGCCCGAGGTGTAGCCACACTAGAAGACCGGCGTAGGAGCTCCTGACGGTTTTCTCACTAAGGGCCTCTCACCATGTCTACTCTCAGCTTGGTGGGCCGGGCTAAGGACCCTTTGTCGGTTCCGTATTGGGCCACTTTGGGCCTCCCATAGCGAATAACAAGAAGAATCTGAAAGCCTTGACGTTCAAGAAAAGGACTCCAGTTCAAGCAAAGGACTCCATATCTGTGGAGGATTTGGCGCTGCAGGCGCCGGTTCCTACTGTTTTTGCTAACCGGCGCCTGCAGCAGCTACTCGCGGGCCGGCCCATCTCGCGCCCTGTTTTTCTGTTTTGTTCTTTTAAAAACAAAAAGAAAGAAAAACTACCTACACGTGTGAAGAGAATCGAACTCGGGACCTCATGGATAGAAAAATGGCAAGAACCACCGCGACAACATGCCGATGTGATATCTTCTTCTTCCCACTTTTCTTATTTCTTCTTCTCTTTTTCATTTTTTCGTTTATTTCCTGTTTCTGTTTTCCCCTTTTTTCTTCTTTCCTGGTTTGATGGTTTCTTTCAAATTAGTGAACTTTTATTAAAATGGATGAACTTTTTTTCTCAAAATTGTCTATTTTTTATTCAAGTCAATGAACTTTTTTTTTCAAATTCGATAAACTTTTTTTATTTTTTTTTAAATCCATGAACTATTTTCAGTTTCGATGAACTTTAAAAAATGGATGAACTGTTTTTAAATTTGATGTACTTCTTTCCTAAATCAATGAACTTTTTTCACATTTGATGAACTTATTTTTTTAAGTCAATGAACTTTTTGCAAAATCGATGAACTCTTTTTTGGATATTGTGAATTTGTTTTCAAAATAGATGAACTTTTTAAAAAATCTGTGAACTTTTTCTCGAGATGATGAACTATTTTTCAAATTTTATGAACTTTTTTTAAAAGTGATGAACTATTTTGAATTTCTGTGAACCTTGTTTTTCAAATACGTACATGTTTTCGGTATTGTTTATAGAATTCTGTTTCGAATTTATACTTCCTTTTTAAATTAATTTACACTGGATATATATAATATGTGTTAACTAGATGAAGTGTCAAATAGAGGTTTTCCTTTTTGTGGTGACGGAATGATCATGGCCTGGTGGTGTTTTAATTGGGCCGCGGCCCACTCCTGGTCGCTGTAGGCACCACTTATCCAACGGGCGCCTACAGCGCTGACTAGGAGCTCCCCACTTTTGTTATCCTAAGCCTGTGGTATGTTATATAAGCCAACGCAGGGCTAGTCGATATAGCACATCTCCTCATACAATCTCTTGGTTGCTTACTTGTAATCTATAAACATTCCAACGCAATAAACACACGTAGGATCTAGGGTTTTATCTTTTCAAAACCTGGGTAAATCCTATGTTTTTGTTACCCTCGTCCCAAAGACGCCTAGCTTACGACCCCCTACGAGAAGATCTGTCAATTTGGTTATTTCCGGTACCCACAAAAACCGAGTTTGCAATGGCATGAGCTTCCTAGCAGTCTCGTGGGCATGGTAAACATGCACTACTCCATCTCCTTGATGAACGTCCCACCACCTCTTCTTGTTAGCAACAACACCCAGCGGCTTAGCCTCTGCCGCCAGCACGTCCCTCCCAGCAACACCACCATGTCCACTGCAACAGTGGTGCAGTGGGTACACACCAGAGACTGAGTAGGATAAGGGAAGGGTGATAGGATGGCATAGCAAAGGTGCGAAGGGATTAGCGTTGTTATTGGCACCAGATTTGCTGCAGATTGGTTGCTCTCAATAGGAATACTGTAGGGAGCGTCTGCTGGTTGATTGGGCCACTTGGACCTTATTTTTGTGCCAAACATGCAGATTGTTGTAGTAGGCTAGTCATAGGGCCAGTTTTTTTGACTGCTTAAAAAATAAGCTGGCTCCTTCCTAGCTTTTCCATAAGCCGCCTCCCTCATTCATCTGGACTTTGAACTAGTTATGCCATTACTAATCTAGAAGCCTTAACAAATTTTAGGAGCGGCTTATTTTTTAAGCCGGGGAGAGGTAGCTTATTTTTTAAGCCGCGAAAAAGAACTGGCCCATAGTGGGGAATAAGTTACACAAGCGTCATGCATATGACACTAGTCTATGTTAATACCTTTAGAGCAACTTCAACATAGTGACCCAAACGGACGCTGCTTTTGTCCGCTTTTTATCCGTTTGGATAGGCCGAGCGGACATCCGTGTCTGTTTTTTCATTTGGGTCAGCCGGTGTGCCCACCGCGGGACTGACGCACTTTCAACATAAAGCCACGTTTTCCGCGACACCCGAGGCCTCGAGCATGGTCATGTCCAAAATGCCCTCCTAGAAGCCACGTTGATGTCGCACGCGCCGGTGAGAACAGGGGTGTTGTTGACCACGGGGGACGGGCGGCTCTCGGGCGATATCGAAGCTGGAGGGCACGATGAGGCCGCCCACGGCGAGCACACTGAGGTTGTATGGCTCCTTGGTGATAGTGCTTAGGACGGTGGCATTCGACCCTGGAGTCGGCAACGCGGGGGGAGCGAACGACAACGGGGAAGCCTGTGGCCGCGGCCGTGAAGTCGACGGCGCCAAGGTCGGAGGGCGCGCGGCCGGTGGTCTGGAAGACATGGTGACGGGCGAGGCCGGACGGGTAGAGGTACTCAAGGAGTACATGGTAGCGCAGCAGGCTAACGAGGTCGGCGCCTGCAGACGCGGCGAAGGCGGAGGGCGAGTGTGGCAGGTTGGCGTTGGGCACAGTCAGGCGTGGCAGGTTGGCGTTGGGCCACTGTCGGTGTCAAAACCGGTGGATCTCGGGTAGGGGGTCTTGAACTGTGCGTCTAAGGTTGATGGTAACAGGAGACATGGGGCACAATGTTTACCCAGGTTCGGGCCCTCTTGATTGATATTGATGAATATGAGTGTTACAAGAGTTGATCTACCACGAGATCGTAATAGCTAAACCCTAGAAGTCTAGCCTGTATGACTAAGGTATTGAGTATATCTTGTTCGGACTACACCCTCCGGTTTATATAGACACCGGAGGTATCTAGGGTTACATAGAGTCGGTTACACAAGATGGAATCTTTGTAGTTGTTTGCCAAGCTTGCCTTCCATGCCAAGGAGAGTCCCATCCGGACACGGGTACATTCTTCAGTCTTCATATCTTCACAGCCCATCAGTCCGACCCATAGATAACAGGCCGGACGCCCGAGGACCCCTTAGTCCAGGACTCCCTCAGTAGCCCCTGAACCTGGCTTCAATGAAAAGGTATCTGGCGCGTAGTGCTGTCTTCGACATTGCAAGGCGGGTTCCTCCTTCCGAACTCCCGAATAGTCTTCGGACGAAACGAACGTGTCCGGATCTACAACGCACAGTTGTAGAGGGTATAGCGCTTTCATGAATCCGATCTGCTGACAATCTTTAATAATCTGACGTCATGCCCTCCCAGCCTTTATTTTGAACCGTTTCCTGTCCTGATGTTCCACGTTTTGGGGGCGTGGTTTTTACTGGCACTTCTTATCGAAGCAGGGATCGTGCCCCCTTATTGTAGGATTTTCATCAATACGGGCGTGGATAACCCAACCATCCCGCGGGAAATATTCCTTAGGAATAGGATGGTTCTTAGGCTTTAGGAGGAGGCGTTCAATACCGGAGGCCTTTATAAAGGAACCAAGGGTCGTCTTTTTTACGCCAAACTTCTCTTCAGCCTTCCCAACCCCGAGTTCCAACACCCAAGGTTCGACTCCATTGCTTTCAGCCTTCCCATCATGTCCGGATCCATCTCCCAAGGCCGATGGGTGGCTTCCTCCATTACAGAGGAGGATATTGCAAATCTTTGGGCAGCCAGATATCTGACTGCAGAGATCCACCACTGGCTTCCTCCTCAAGGACAAGTTATTCTGTCCCCCAGATCCGGCGAGAGGGTTGTGTTCATCCCCCACTTCCTTCGGGGGTTAGGGTTTGCGCTTCGCCCCTTCGTCCGGGGGCTAATGTTTTATTACGGACTGGATTTTCATGACCTTGCCCCGGACTCGATTCTCCATGTCTCAGCGTTTATCATTACATGCGAGGCCTTCCTTCGAATCCCCGCACACTTCGGCTTGTGGCTCAAGACCTTTAGTGTGAAACCGAAGATAGCCGACGAGGAACAGGTGGAGTGGGACGGTGCTACAATCAGCCAACACGCCAACACTCCCTGGCCAAAAGGTTCCTTTGCCGAGACTTCCAATTACTAGCAGCGGGAGTGGTTTTACATTACAGGGCCCCTCAGTACTTAGTGGGTTGATGCACCCACTTTCCGTCCTGGCCCACCATCACAACTTGCATCATGGGTCAACAAGGGGCTGGACTGGGGATCGGTTGATGAAGTGCGGACTTTACAAAGCCGCATCCGAACCCTCCTCAAGAGAGATATCGATCTCATTAGTGTGATTCAAGTGATGTTAGACCACCGAACCCTGCCCTGCCAGCGCAGGCCTCGCCGCATGTGGGATTTTAATCCAGAAGGACCACAGACCATCCAACACTTCTTCGGTGCCACACATGAAGGGATGTGGAGGTTATTTTTTGGGAAGCGGAAACATTGGCCGGATACCGCCGAGGACGCTGGCCTCAACTGTAATCGTACGGATACCCCGGTAAGCACTTGGCTCTCGAATACTTCACGGTCATGCATCCAGTAATATGACACTAAGCAGGCTATCTTTTTTCAGGGCTGGATAAAGAAGGCGGAACTGATTATATGTTCAGCCCCTCTGCCCAAGGGTCCAGCGAATCCTGTCCTAACCAGGATGCTGGCCCCAGCACCATACCAGATGCGGGAGAAGGAGGACGAGGCGGAGGACAAGGGGACCAAGGACGGCCTCTATTCCCAAGGGACCTCAGACTTTATGTCTGGAGGAATAAAAATCCCCTCATCCGAAGACAAAAGTAAAGGGGTCCACTATCTCTTTCCCTCCCAAGAAGAAGATGGCCGCCTCCAAAGATTGTGAGAAGCAGGCTCCTAAGCGAGGCAAGATGCCTATGGGAGGCGGCCCGGGCTAGGAGGACATCGAAGCGCAATCTCATGATGAGGATGAGCCTCCGGCCCAATCGTAAGTGAACAAGGCTGTTCTAAACATATCCCGTTCTTTTCATATGATGCCTGAAATATACATTTTTTGCATCCCAACATGCAGTCCCCTTCGACAATCCTCCTCCTCGGGGGACCTTCTCCAGGAGATGATGGAGAGCAAGACGCCCCCACCGGCCTCTCCGTCCAATACGGCAGACGATCTTGAGGTGTCGTCGTGGAGGGTCTCCCCCGACCAACAAGTGGTGCAAGGGATGACAAAGATGCTATAGGAAGGTGATACTTTGGCGGCCCAGGGTCCGGGGAACAACAATGAAGACCCTGAACAGTCTGGAATGCAGCCGGATACAAATAAACGGATCCCTTCAAAGGGTGGCCGTACTCCTTCGGTTGCCTCCGGAGACCCAGAGGCGCCAGATATCTTGACGAACATGCTGCGGCAGGCGTCTATTTCAGAGGGACATCGTACCTTGATGGGTACGGTGATTGAAAAGGTCCTATCCGCAAAGAGCGGATTGAATGAGGCCTTTGTGAGCCTGCTGAGAGGCTTCGAGGTTTGTAATGTAACATGTGCAATTGTGTTTTATTCAGAAAAAACACCCGTGTATAGACAGTAGCCCCTGAGACTCCGGTTGGCTTCCCATGGGAGACGAACGGAGGATCAAGAAGAAATTTGGAGGACTAACCTGATTAACTATGAACACAGGCTGCTTCCCCCTGGCTACTTCCCGGACTGCGGACATTGCCGAACTGCAACGGAAGCTTGATGTGGCCGGGGATGACTTTACGTTGATCAATATGCGTCTTGACGAGTCGCAAGGTATGTATTCCAAGCAGTCTTTGTACATACATTTTTGTGATATAAGCATGATGCTGAAAGCTGTACCTGGCTGCAGATGGTGCTGCTGCCGTTGAAATTCTTCAGGCTGATCTAGCCCGAGCCAAGGAGCCGACTCGGTCTAGTAATACGGCTGCCGAGAAGGCATCGGCTGAGTAAGAAGCCAAACGGGATGCTCGACGTCAAGACGAGGAGAAGATATCCATGATGGCGCTTGAGCTAAAAAGTGCTTCCAGCCACTGTGAGCTCCTTGAGAAGGAGAAAGAAGCCAAAATCGCTGAAATTGAAAAGGCTTTACGAGAAGCAAGAGAAGCGCAGTCTGAATCCAGAGCGGCCCGTGAGAAGATCCAGCAAGCTGGGGAGATTGCGGCTGGTAAGCCATTTTTGCTATACGCTAAGTTCGGTGATCCGAACTATGCTCAGCTAAACCAATTGTGGAGTTCTCCGGACGAGTTTCTAGAATGGCCGAAGAGTTCTTCGATGCAACACAGTATTATTAGGCGCGAGAGGGGTACGCAATGGAGAAGCTTTTTTGGTCACAGTTTGGCGCCTCGAAGCGCCCCCTGTTGTTGAATGAGCAGATGTCCCAGTGGGTCGAGCTTCATAGGATATCCGGTGCTGCTATGAAGAACGTCATAATCCGGTTTTGGCCAACTGAGCATGTTCCGAATAATTACTTTGGCTTGGTGTGAAGCGATTGGTGTGCATCGAGGGTGCCAGGATGGCTTTTGCCCGAGTCAAGACATTCTGGGGAAATATGAAGGCCATCGACATTGTGGTGAAGAGTCCGCCCAAGGGCAGGGACCGCCCCGAACCGGAGCATTATTTTAAAGACGTCCTAGTAGCCGCCCGCTTGATAGAGGGTCAATGCTCGAAAGACATAATGTTCGAGTGAGGTGTATAAGAATTGTACGAAACAATTTTATAGTGAATCTATTTGTATATTTTGCTTGAAAGCTTGTGTTCCTCCTGTGCGGCCGTTTTTAATATAATCTAAAAGATTTCCAGTCGTCGGCTTCAGCCCCCTCGTAGGAAGTACAGGGGTGTTCGAAAAACCATATGATCACTCTTGACCCAACGTCTTGGTCCGTAAAGGAGGTGTCAATGTGGCGAACTAGGCAACCAGACTATAGGGCGTTAACACTTTCACTTAGCCATAGGAGTTTTATGGTGGGTCTACGACATAGGCCCTAGTATGTATGCGGCATATTCGTATGATGCGTTTACATAATTGACCAGAAAAGAGGTCCTTCGTGTGACACGGAGGAATCGCTAGAGACTCCGATAAGTCATCGAGTGGTTGACCAGCTCTCGCCGCATCATGACAGTCAGTTTTCGGCTTTCTCTACTGAGGTGCGTCACCAGGTGAACCAGTAGCACAATCACAGTAGTTCTCCCTTTACTACCCTAGCCGATAGAACGGAACGTAGGATAGCAAGCACAGGAACCGGATAGCAAGGCATGATACGTCTCCAACGTATCTATAATTTTTGATTGCTAATGGGATTTATTTTACACTTATATATCTTTTTTGGGACTAACCTACTAACCAGAGGCCCAGCCCAAATTGCTGTTTTTTGTCTATTTTAGGGTTTCGAAGAAAAGGAATATCAAACGGAGTCCAAACGGAATGGAACCTTCGGGAATGTGATTTTCTCAACAAACGTGATCCAGGAGACTTGGAGTGGCCGTCAAGAAACAAGGGAGGAAGGCATGAGGCAGGGGGCGCGCCTACCCTCCTGGGCGCACCCTTCACCCTCGTGGGCCCTCCGTTGCTCCACCGACGTACTTCTTACTCTATATATCCACGTACCCCCAAAACATCTAGGAGCACCACGAAAACCTAATTCCACCGCTGCAACCTTCTGTACTCAAGAGATCCCATCTCGGAGCCTTTTCCGGAGCTCCGCCGAAGGGGGCATTGATCACGGAGGGCCTCTACATCAACTCCATGGCCTCTCCGGTGATGTGTGAGTAGTTTAATTCAGACCTCCGGGTCCATAGTTATTAGCTAGATGGCTTCTTCTCTCTCTTTGGATCTCAATACAAAGTTCTCCTCGATTTTCTTGGAGATCTATTCGATGTAATCTTGTTTTGCAGTGTGTTTGTCGAGATCCGATGAATTGTGGGTTTATGATCTAGATTATCTATGAACAATATTTGATTCTCCTCTGAATTCTTTTATGTATGATTGGTTTATCTTTGCAAGTCTCTTGAAACTATCAGTTTGGTTTGGCCTACAAGAGTGATCTTTCTTGCAATGGGAGAAGTGCTTAGCTTTGGGTTCAATCTTGCGGTGCTCGATCCCAGTGACAGAAAGGGAACCGACGCGTATTGTATTGTTGCCATCGAGGATAAAAAGATGGGGTTTATATCATATTGCATGAGTTTATCCCTCTACATCATGGCATCTTCCTTAAAGCATTACTCTGTTCTTATGAACTTAATACTCTAGATGCATGCTGGATAGCGGTCGATGTGTGCAGTAATAGTAGTAGATGCAGAATTGTTTCGGTCTACTTGTCTCGGACGTGATGCCTATATACATGATCATACCTAGATATTCTCATAACTATGCTCAATTCTATCAATTGCTCGACAGTAATTCGTTTACCCACTGTAATACTTATGCTCTTGAGAGAAGCCACTAGTGAAACCTATGGCCCCCAGGTCTATCTTTCATCATATTAATCTTCCAATACTTAGTTATTTCCTTTGCCATTTATTTTACTTTGCATTTTTATCATAAAAATACCAGAAATATTATCTTATCCTATCTATCAGATCTCACTCCCGTAAGTGACCGTGAAGGGCTTGACAACCCCTTTATCATGTTGGTTGCGAGGTTCTTATTTGTTTGTGTAGGTGCGTGCGACTTGAGCGTGATCTCCTACTAGATTGATACCTTGGTTCTCAAAAACTGAGCGAAATACTTATGATACTTTGCTGCATCACCCTTTCCTCTTCAAGGGAAAACCAACGCATTTCTCAAGAGGTAGCAAGAAGGATTTCTCACGCCGTTGCCGTGGAGATTCGTGCCAAGTCAAGTCAAGTACAAAGTCAAAATATACCAAGTACCCATCACAAACTCTTATCCCTCGCATTACATTATTTGCCATTTGCCTCTCATTTTCCTCTCCCCCACTTCACCCTTGCCGTTTTATTCGCCCTCTCTCTCTCTCCATTCCCCTTCTTCTTCCCTATTCGCCTCTTTTCTGCTTGATTCGTCGTTATGGCTAGTCCTTTATCTACTCCTTTGTCTCCCGAGAATGAAGTTCTTAATTTTAAACAAAGGGAGCGGGAAATCTAAAAGATGCTTGGTACAGAATTTGCAATGCTCAAAATAGATCTACTAGGAAGCAATCTACTTCCGTTCTTCTTCGCAATTTTTATGTAGGCATCACCCCTTGGAATAGATATATTCTTGATACCATTACCGGAGGAAATTTCTTGGGTAGCCATAATTTTGATTCTTATAATTCTATGATAGATTTGTTTCGCCCACCACCTCTTTTGGTTAATGGAACTATGTTAACTTTGGAACATGTGATGCAAAGGCTTGAAATTATTGAGAATAAAGTTGCTACTGTAGAGTTGATTGAGAATTTGGATAAAAAGATCGACAACCAAATTACCCAATATGGATCTAAGGTGGGAGTTACTTTGAAATTTTTTAAGGAAAAAGAACCCATAGTTAATGAAAGAATAGATCAAGATTCTACTAGAATCGATAAACTTGAGGGAATTATCACCAACTTGGGATACGCTTTTTCTTCCGTTAAAAATACTCCAAATCCTCCTACTAAAATTGCCAACCTTGTTTATGTTCCTAAAAATAAGGGTGAATCCTCTAGTAAGGAAACTGCGGATTTAAAATCAATAAGTGTTCATCCTAATCTTTTTGCTATCATTAATGAACCGTTTGCTACAAATGATTTTCTTGATTTTGTGCCTAGGAGTTTGATAATAATTAATAAAAAGGAAGAAACTCTTAAGAATTATAGGTGTCTCATTGAAGAATTACCTACCAAAGATGGCAGTACCTAGATCTATCTTCGCTTTTATGCCTAGCTAGGGGCGTTAAACGATAGCGCTTGTTGGGAGGCAACCCAATTTTATTTTTATTCCTTGCTTTTTGCTCCTGTTTAGTAATAAATAATTTATCTAGCCTCTGTTTTGGTTGTGTTTTTTTGTGTTTAATTAGTGTTTGTGCCAAGTAGAACCGTTGGGAAGACTTGGGGAAAGTCTTTTTGATCTTGCTGTACAAAACAGAAACTTTAGCTCTCACGAGAATTGCTGCCATTTTTATTTGGAAAGTGTTATTTAGTTAATTCTTTTTGCAGATTTAATAGATAAATTCCTCACGTCCAGAAATTTATTTTAGAATTTTTGGTGTTCCAGAACTTGCGTTAGCTACATATTACTACAGACTGTTCTGTTTTTGACAGATTCTATTTTTCTTGTGTTGTTTGCTTATTTTGATGAATCTATGGCTAGTAAAACAGTTTATAAACCATAGAGAAGTTGGAATACAGTAGGTTTAAAACCAATATAAATAAAGAATGAGTTCATTACAGTACCTTGAAGTGGTATTTTGTTTTCTTTCACTAATGGAGCTCACAAGGTTTTCTATTTTGAGTTTTGTGTTGTGAAGTTTTCATGTTTTGGGTAAAGATTTGATGGATTATGGAACAAGGAGTGGCAAGAGCCTAAGCTCGGGGATGCCCATGGCACCCGAAGGTAAAATCCAAGGACACCAAAAAGCCTAATATTGGGGATGCCCCGGAAGGCATCCCCACTTTCGTCTTCGTCTATCGGTAACTTTACTTGGAGCTATATTTCTATTCACCACATGATATGTGTTTTGCTTGGAGCATCTTGTATGATTTGAGTATTTTCTATTTAGTTTACCACAATCATCCTTGCTGTACACACCTTTTGAGAGAGACTCACATGATTTGAAATTTATTAGAATAATCTATGTGCTTCACTTATATCTTTTGAGCTATATAGTTTTTGCTCTAGTGCTTCACTTATATCTTTTAGAGCACGGTGGTGGAATTGTTTTATAGAAACTATTGTTCTCTCATGCTTCACTTATATCATTTTGAGAGTCCTTTAGAACAACATGGCTATAATAAAAACTTTCATATAAGTGCATTGAATACTATGAGAAGTTTGATACTTGATAATTGTTTTGAGATATGGAGATGGTGATATTAGAGTCATGCTAGTTGAGTAGTTGTCAATTTGAGAAATACTTGTGTTGAAGTTTGTGATTCCCGTAGCATGCACGTATGATGAACCGTTATGTGATGAAGTCGGAGCATGATTTATTTATTGATTGTCTTCCTTATGAGTGGCGGTCGGGGATGAGCGATGGTCTTTTCCTACCAATCTATCCCCCTAGGAGCATGCGCATAATACTTTGTTTCGGTAACAAATAGATTTTTGCAATAAGTATGTGAGTTCTTTATGACTAATGTTGAGTCCATGGATTATACGCACTCTCACCCTTCCACCATTGCTAGCCTCTCTAGTATCGGGCAACTTTCGCCGGTACCATAAACCCACCATATACCTTCCTCAAAACAGCCACCATACCTACCTATTATGGAATTTCCATAGCCATTCCGAGATATATTGACATGCAACTTTCCACTATTCCGTTATTATGACACGCTTCATCATTGTCATATTGCTTGCATGATCATGTAGTTGATATTGTTCATAATTCTTTCATACATGTCACTCATGCATCATTGCACATCCCGGTACACCACCGGAGGCATTCACATAGAGTCATATTTTGTTCTAAGTATTGAGTTGTAATTCTTGAGTTGTAAGTAAATAAAGTGTGATGATCATCATTATTAGAGCATTGTCCCAAGTGAGGAAAGGATGATGGATACTATATGATTCCCCCACAAGTCGGGATGAGACTCCGGATGAAAAAAAGAGAAAAGAGGCCAAAAGAAAAAAAAGAAAGAAGGCCTAGATGGAAAAAATAAAAAAATGAGAGAAAAAGAGAGAAGGGACAATGTTACTATCCTTTTTACACACTGGTGCTTCAAAGTAGCACCATGTTCTTCATATAGAGAGTCTCTTATGATATCACTTTCATATACTAGTGGGAATTTTTCATTATAGAACTTGGCTTGTATATTACAATGATGGGCTTCCTTAAAATGCCCTAGGTCTTCGTGAGCAAGCAAGTTGGATGCACACCCACTTAGTTACTTTTGTTGAGCTTTGATATACTTATAGCTCTAGTGCATCCGTTGCATGGCAATCCCTACTCAGTCACATTGATATCTATTGATGGGCATCTCCATAGCCCGTTGATACGCCTAGTTGATGTGAGACTATCTTCTCCCTTTTTGTCTTCTCCACAACCACCATTCCATTCCACCATAGTGTTATATCCATGGCTCACGCTCATATATTGCGTGAAGATTGAAAAAGTTTGAGAAAATCAAAAGTATGAAACAATTGATTGGCTTGTCATCGGGGTTGTGCATGATTTAAATATTTTGTGTGTGGTAAAGATAGAGCATAGCCAGACTATATGATTTTGTAGGGATAACTTTCTTTGGCCATGTTATTTTGAGAAGACATAATTGCTTAGTTAGTATGCTTGAAGTATTATTGTTTTTATGTCAATATTAAACTTTTATCTTGAATCTTTCGGATCTGAACATTCATGCCACAATAAAGAAAAATTACATTGAGAAATATGTTAGAGAGCATTCCACATCAAAAATTCTTCTTTTATCAGTTACCTACTCGAGGACGAGCGGGAATTAAGCTTGGGGATGCTTGATACGTCTCCAACGTATCTATAATTTTTTATTGCTCCATGCTATTATATTATCTATTTTGGATGTTAATGGGCTTTATTTTACACATTTATATCATTTTTGGGACTAACCTACTAACTGGAGGCCCAACCCAAACAGCTATTTTTTGTGTGCCTATTTTAGGGTTTTGAAGAAAAGGAATATCAAACGGGGTCCAAACGGAATGAAACCTTCGGGAATGTGATTTTCTCAACAAACGTGATCCAGGTGCTGGGGATCGTTGCAGAAATTAAAAAATTTCTACGCATCACCAAGATCAATCTATGGAGTAACTAGCAATGAGAGAGAAGGGAGTGCATCTTCATACCCTTGAAGATCGCGAGTTGGAAGTGTTGCAAGAACGTGGTTGGAGGATTCGTACATGTAGCGATTCAGATCGCGGCCGAATCCGATCTAAGCACCGAACAACGGCGCCTCCGCGTTCAATACATGTGCAGCCCGGTGACGTCTCCCGCGCCTTGATCTAGCAAGGAGGAGGGAAAGGTTGAGGAGGAAGGCTCAAACAGCAGCAAGACGGCGTGGTGGTGATGGAGTGGCAGTTCTCCGGCAGGGCTTCGCCAAGCTCACGCGGAGGAGGAGAGGTGTTGGGGAGGGGAGGGGCTGCGCCTTGGATGTTGTGTTGCAGACCTCCCCTCGCCCCTCTATTTATAGGGAGAAGGGGGAAGGGGGCCGGCCCCTCTAGATGAGATCTAGGGGGGGGAGCGGCGGCCAAGGGGGAGGGGGCTTGCCCCCCAAGCAAGGGTGGCGCCCCCCTTTAGGGTTCCCCCCAAACCCTAGGCGCATGGGCCCTAGGGTGGGATGGCGCCCATCCCACTAGGGGCTGGTTCCCTTCCACCGATAGCCCATAAGGCCCTCCGGGGCAGGTGGACCCTCCCGGTAGACCCCCGGACCCCCTCCGGTGGTCCCGGTACAATACTGGCATACCCCCGAATATTTTCGGTGACCGTATGATGACTTCCCATATATAAATCTTCACCTCCGGACTATTCCGGAACTCCTCGTGACGTCCGGGATCTCATCCGGGACTCCGAATAACATACGATAATCACATACAAATCTTCCTAATAACCCTAGCATCATCGAACCTTAAGTGTGTAGACCCTACGGGTTCGGGAACCATGCAGACATGACCGAGACAACTCTCTAGCCAATAACCAACAGCGGGATCTGGATACCCATGTTGGCTCCCACATGTTCCACGATGATCTCATCGGATGAACCACGATGTTGAGGATTCAAGCAATCCCGTATACAATTCCCTTTGCCAATCGGTATGTTACTTGCCCGAGATTCAATCGTCGGTATCCCAATACCTCGTTCAATCTCGTTACCGGCAAGTCACTTTACTCGTTCCGTAACACATCATCCCGTGACCAACCCTTTAGTCACATTGAGCTCATTACGATGATGTCTTACCGAGTGGGCCCAGAGATACCTCTCCGTCATACGGAGTGACAAATCCCAGTCTCGATTCGTGCCAACCCAACAGACACTTTCAGAGATACCCGTAGTGCACCTTTATGGCCACCCAGTTACGTTGTGACATTTGGCACACCCAAAGTATTCCTACAGTGTCCGGGAGTTGCACAATCTCATGGTCTAAGGAAAAGATACTTGACATTAGAAAAGCTCTAGCAGACGAACTACATGATCTTGTGCTATGCTTAGGATTGGGTCTTGTCCATCACATCTTTCCCTTAATGATGTGATCCCGTTATCAATGACATCCAATGTCCATAGTCAGGAAACCATGACCATCTGTTGATCAACGAGCTAGTCAACTAGAGGCTCACTAGGGACATGTCGTGGTCTATGTATTCACACATGTATCACAATTTTTGGATAATACAATTATAGCATGAACAATAGACAATTATCATGAACAAGGAAATATAATAATAACCATTTTATTATTGCCTCTAGGGCATATTTCCAACAGTCTCCCACTTTCCCTAGAGTCAATAATCTAGTTACATTGTGATGAATCGAACACCCATAGAGTTCTGGTGTTGATCATGTTTTGCTCGAGGAAGAGATTTAGTCAACGGATCTGCGACATTCAGGTTTGTATGTACTTTACAAATATCTATGTCTCCATTTTGAACATTTTCACGAATGGAGTTGAAGCGACGCTTGATATGCCTGGTCTTCCTGTGAAACCTGGGCTCCTTGGCAAGGGCAGTAGCTCAAGTGTTGTCACAGAAGAGAGTCATCGGGCCCGACGTATTGGGAATAACTCCTAGGTCAGTAATGAACTCCTTCATCCAGATTGCTTCTTGTGCTGCCTCCGAGGCTGCCATGTACTCCGCTTCACATGTAGATGCCGCCACGACGCTTTGCTTGCAACTACACCAGCTGACTGCCCCACCATTCAAAGTATACACATATCCGGTTTGTGACTTGGAGTCATCCAGATCTGTGTCGAAGCAAGCATCGACGTAACCCTTTACGACGAGCTCTTCGTCACCTCCATAAACGAGAAAATATCCTTAGTCCTTTTCAGGTACTTCAGGATGTTGTTGACCGCTGTCCAGTGTTCCATGCCGGGATTACATTGGTACCTTCCTACCAAACTTATGGCAAGGTTTACATCAGGTCTGGTACATAGCATGGCATACATAATAGACCCTATGGCCGAGGCATAGGGGACGACACTCATCTTTTCTCTATCTTCTGCCGTGGTCGGGCATTGAGCCGTGCTCAATCTCATACCTTGCAATACAGGCAAGAACCCCTTCTTGGACTGATCCATATTGAACTTCTTCAATATCTTGTCAAGGTACGTACTTTGTGAAAGACCAATGAGGCATCTCGATCTATCTCTATAGATCTTGATGCCTAATATATAAGCAACTTTTCCAAGGTCCTTCATTGAAAAACACTTGTTCAAGTAGGCCTTTATGCTTTCCAAGAATTCTATATCATTTCCCATCAATAGTATGTCATCCACATATAATATGAGAAATGCTACAGAGCTCCCACTCACTTTCTTGTAAACACAGGCTTCTCCATAAGTCTGCGTAAACCCAAACACTTTGATCATCTCATCAAATCAAATGTTCCAACTCCGAGAGGCTTGCACCAGCCCATAGATTGAGCGTTGGAGCATGCACACCTTGTCAGCATTCTTAGGATCGACAAAACCTTCCGGCTGCATCATATACAATTCTTACTTAAGGAAACCATTAATGAATGTTGTTTTGACGTCCATTTGCCATATCTCATCACTACAAGAAATATGTCAACTAGTGACCTTCTGTTAGTGACCCTGGAAGAAATGGTCATAGATCTATGACCATTTCAGACCAATTGGTCAAAAGCTGTTCGGGGGGCTCCAAACCCTAAACCATTGCGACCATTTTGGTCAGAAAGGTTTTAATTTCCTTACACGAAATGGTCATAAAGCAAACAATGCTAGTCCACTACCTTATTTCTAGTTGTTAACAACCAATATAGATGGTCATAGCCTTGTAAATTGTGGTGGGTTGCGATGACTAGGCGCCATCTCATCAGTTTTGCCTATGTGTCATGTCCATGTGTCAATTTTTGCCCTAGGTTGTGAAGCAACCTATATTTCTGTTATTCCAAAAATTTCCAAAAAATTCTCATAAATTGTTTGGATCATATCTTCATCAAATATGTCAAAAATCATCCTTGCCTAGTTCAAAAATAGTTCAACAATATTCATTTTCCTATTTTGTTCAAAGGAGCACTTTGTGAAGGAAGTACCACTTTGGCATGTCCAAATAGTATCCATTTTCTACAGTGCTTTCCTATGCTCAAATAACCATCCTCCACCAAATGCCAGCTCAATCCATTCATTATTTCGAGCCCAGCTTCAACATTCATATTTATGTCCAGTGTGGTAGTTTGCAAAGCAAGTACCACCTAGGTTCCTCCTTTTGAGCTAAAAATTTGTGAAGACGGTCTTCTTAGTAACTGATCATCCACATCCAAAACTCACGCCCATTAGCCATGTACATTTCCTGTACCGCGAATCAAACACTTGGCTGCTAATTCATGTTTGAGCATCTATCGGTCTCCTCGTGAGAATCTTATGTTGTAATTTTCTTCCTAGCACCTACCTGGGGAGTGCTCAACCCACTAGACATGCCTAGGCCGCCCAGAACACATGGCAATGCCACGGTCACGCGGTGACCACGTGGCGGCATGCGAGTTTACGCGCTCTAGAGTTGGGGCCCTCGGCCACCGCCCAAACCTCGACGTATCGCCACCAAACCATGTTTTTATGATTCAATAGGTACTTATGTAACTAGAAATGATTTTTGGAAAAAATAAATAGCAAACTATGAGGCAGCTGTAGTTCAAATTTGACCTGCTTCCACCCGAATCGGCGGAAATTTGTCTTTTTCACGAGAGGTGGATCAAAACTTTTTACACCCAACCATTTGGTCAATTGTGCATTAAATATGTACTAGAATTTTATAAAAATGATTTGGTCCAATTTTGCAACAATTATTTGGGAGGTCCTTCACAAAAAAACCTCCTTTTGGGCACTCGAAAAATGGAAAATGGTTTTTTCGTCCAAACAAAATGAAAACTTCCTTAGGCAACATTGTTTGCCATTCCAATATGCACCCTTGTGCACAATATGAGATCATTTGAACAAACTATGCCATGAATGTGGCCATAAGATTGATCATTTGGCTTGAAAGCCATTGATCTCCACACGTGATAGCTCATTTCTGAGAACACTTTTTTAAAATAATTGCCGTATTACAAGTTTCTTATTTTTCCTGGGAACTTGGCCACATAACAATGCGAAGGTTTCCCAATTTTTTGATTTTTTTTGAATTTTTTATGCCCGTTTCAAAATGCGGTCAAAACGACGGGAATGACCGTTCCTAGCTAGTGGTTGAATCTTGGAATTTTTTTGGTGTTTCTCTGGTAAATAGATACTTATGTACCTAGAAATGATTTTTGGAAAAAATAAATAGCAAACTATGAGGCACCTGCAGTTCAAATTTGACCCGATTCCAACTGAATCGGCGGAAATTTGTCTTTTTCGCGAGAGGTGGATCAAAACTTTTTACACCCAACCAGTTGGTCAATTGTGCATTAAATATGGCCTAGTGTTTTAGAAAAATGATTTGGTCCAATTTTGCAACAATTATTTGGGAGGTCCTTCACAAAAAAACCTCCTTTTGGGCACTCAAAAAATGGAAAATGGTTTTTTCGTCCAAAGAAAATAAAACTTCCTTAGGCAACATTGTTTGCCATTCCAATATACACCCTTTTGCACAATATGAGATCATTTGAACAAACTATGCCATGAATGTGGCCATAAGATTGATCATTTGGCTTGAAAGCCATTGATCTCCACACGTGATAGCTCGTTTCTGAGAACACTTTTTGAAAATAATTGACTTATTACAAGTTTGTTATTTTTCCTGGGAACTTGGCCACATATAATGACGCAATGCGAAGGTTTTCCATTTTTTTGAATTTTTTATTCCCGTTTCAAAATGCGGTCAAAACGGCGGGAATGACCGTTCCTAGCTATTGGTTGAATCTTGGAATTTTTTTAGTGTTTCTCTTATTAAATAGATACTTTTGTACCTATAAATGATTTTTGGAAAAAATAAAGAGCAAACTATGAGGCAGCTGTAGTTCAAATTTGACCCGCTTCCTACTGAATCGACGAAGATTTCTCTTTTTCACCTGAGGTGGATCAAATTTTTTGACACCCAACCATTTGGTAAATTGTGCATTAAATATGGCCTAGTTTTTTTATAATAATTATAATGGTCCAATTTTGCAAAAATATATGATAGGTCCTTCACAAAAAAACTCATTTTGGGCACTTAAAAAATGGAAAATTGATTTTTCGTCCAAAGAAAACGAAAACTTCCTTAGGCAACATTGTTTGTCATTCCAATATGCACCCTTGTGCACAATATGAGATAATTTGAACGAACTATGACATTACAAAATGCACCCTTGTGCAAAAAACACAAGAGAAACAAATAGAAAAACACAACTACATAAGCTTGAAAAAGTATTTGATGTGCTCCACACGTGTTATGATTGTGAATTATAAAATTGATGTGCTCCAAATTTGCAACAAATATTTGCTAGGTTCTTCATAAAAATATCATTTTGGACACTCAAAAAATGATTCTCTTACAAAAAACTCGTATCTTAGAACACTTTTTTAATGATATTAACAATATTCAAAGTTTGTTATTTTTACTGAAAAGTAGTTCACACTTGGTGACACGATGTGAAGGTTTTTTTATTTCCATATTTTTATAAATTTCTTAGGTAGTCAAATAACAGACATGATTCAAAATCTTATTTTCAATCGATTATTACCAATTTAAATGGTCTTAACATCATCAAAGGGGATACTCTGTTCTGATTGGTCTAAAATCAGCTCACGCGGATCATGGTTTAAGCACCGTCGGATGCTCCCGGATCCGACGGAAGCCCACACCCCCCTCGTCGCTCTCACCCCCTCCCGAATCACCCCATATCCCTCTCATCCTCATCCACCCATGAAACCCTAGCCCCCTTCTCCCAATCGCCGCCGCCGCCCAGATCCAATCCAAGTCAGAGCCCCCGGCCTCCATCTCCATTCTTGCGTGCGTCGGCCACCTCCCTCCGGTGGAGCTCGACCCCCACCCCAAGCGCCGCTTCTCCACCCTCTCCCGCACCCCTCGATCCCAGATCCCCTTCTCCAAGTCACCCTCTCACGCGCCCCTCGATCCCAGATCCCCATCTCCAAGTCACCCTCCCTCACTCAGATCTCGATCCTCCGCCGCCCACCATCGACGACCCTCACCATAGACGAGATCAAGCTCCTCCCTCCCTCCCGTTCTCCCTTAGCCTTATCCACTCCGAGCCAACCAACCACTCCGTCCTTGGGATTTTTTCGCGCGGCGCCTTGTCTCACCGGCCCGGCGACCACAGGCAGGCAGTCCACGACCAGGATGGCGGCGTGCCCCGCCACGACCACATACGCGCACGACACTCCACGCCTCCCCTCCCTCTCCTGTGTTCCTAACATATGCGCTCCTCTCCTCTCCTTGGGTGACATGCAGGGCTCGCGTGGGAGCAGCGCGCGGCGGAGGCCTTTGGAGGAGAAGCGGGAGGAGCCCGGCCGTCCTCACGCGCCCGGCCCATGGCAGGAGCACCACGACGCGCGCCTCGGAGCTACAACATCTCCTTCGGCGACTTCATCTTCGGCATCCTGCCAGCCACGCTCGTCATCGTCGACCGGCCTGGGTCGTCGGCTCCTCCGAGCCAGAGGTACGGATTTGGGTCCATTCCTTTTCCTTCTCGAGCAACCTTGGTGAGCCAGCCGAAGCAATGTCGATTCATCCACTGGAACCCGGTCGATTCTGCTCTGTAATGTCTGCATAGCATCGGCTCTGCACCTGCTCTGTTAGTTCCATCGCATACTGCCTAGGTCGACTTCTTTGTAGTGCTTATCCCTGTCAAGGGAATCAGGCCGCTGTTGTGTACGGACCTGTAATCTCTGTGAAATACTAGAGGAAATAGGTTGGTTTAGTCAGTAACACCTGCTCTGGAGTGTGCAGAAATTGCTATGTTCGTCTGATTTGTTCGTTTGTATTTCCATATACGAGTTCAGTTCGGCAGGGGAATGTTCAGATATCATGTTAGTTTAGTGTTCAGATTGCTATATTTCTAGATTATCCCCCCACCCATCAGAAATTTATACAGTTATTAGAGTGTCATTTTTATCTGAAATTCTTTATATCACTTCTTTGTTCTATGGTATGGATGCAAATAGGATGCTGCGGCATTAATTTACCGTTTGTTGTGAAGATAAGCACATAAAACCTTCCAAACGTGTACAAACCTTCAAAGTTTCATCATTGTTTCCTTCTATATTATTTTGTTACAGATGTTATCTGCTTATCTTGTATGTTCCACCCTGATCATAATTTGCTAACTAACAACGGCCTGTGGCGGCTGGGCATTAGAAACACAATCTTTCTGTATGTAATCTAACTTGCAGTGTGTGTGTGGCATGCAGGGAGGTGGTGATCAGGTGAACAACATATGCCTGGAAGACCTCTGGCCCAGCTCAACTCCATCTCCATGCACCTCGGCGAGATCGTCGGTAATGGATGCCGCCTGTTTCTTATCATTCTTTCTGGATAACATTCTAGTATGGCAACATTTAGTAATTTACAGCTCCCTGTTCATGGTGCTATGCAAACTCTGAAAATTGGTACTTCAGTCAAATGTGCTTTCCTTTCTAAACAACTATGCACCTCGCTAAGATCGTCTTACCTGGCATCATTCCATACTAGTATAGATAGCATCCAAATACGGTGTGCTATTCACTGGTTTTATTTTCATACGATGACAAGAGTTGATGAATATTCAGGCCTACTAGAACATATTTCGTGGCAATTCTAGAACTGCAGGAGTTGACCTGTTTGTTGTAGAATTCAATAGGCATTATCCTTTATTTAGGCTCAAAAAAAGTCTTGCCAGTGGTTTTATTATAACGTCAAGTTTTCATCACAAACACTAGTTGTTTATTATGAAACATTCATTCTACTGCACACTATTCAGTTATTATCCAAAAAAACACAATTCAGTTAACTTATACTTTATCTTTTAGATTTTTAGCTTCAAACCTAGAAAAATGGACATGTAGCTTTGCTACGTCTTGAGCTTAAGTTGGTTTTCCCCGAAGAGGAAGGGTTGATGCAGCAGAGTAGCGTAAGTATTTCCCTCAGTTTTTGAGAACCAAGGTATCAATCCAGTAGGAGGCCACATACAAGTCCCTCGTACCTACACAACACAAAGATATCAACGCAACCAACGCGATTAGGGGTTGTCAATCCCTTCACGGTCACTCACGGAAGTGAGATCCGATAGATAATATTTTTGGTATTTTTGATATAAAGATGCAAAGTGAAAAGTAAAAGGCAAAGTAAAAACAAAACAAGATTAAAGTGATGGAGATTGATATGATGAGAATAGACCCGGGGGCCATAGGTTTCACTAGTGGCTTCTCTCGAGAGCATAAGTTTTCTACGGTGGGTGAACAAATTACTGTTGAGCAATTGACATAATTGAGCATAGTTGTGATAATATCTAGGCATGATCATGTATATAGGCATCACGTCCGTGACAAGTAGATCGAAACGATTCTTCATCTACTACTATTACTCCACTCATCGACCGCTATCCAGCATGCATCTAGAGTATTAAGTTAAAAACAGAGTAACGCTTTAAGAAAGATAACATGATGTAGAGAGATAAATTCATGAAATATGAAAATAAACCCCATCTTGTTATCCTCGATGGCAACGATACAATACGTGTCTTGCTGCCCCTTCTGTCACTGGGAAAGAACACCGCAAGATCGAACCCAAACCTAAGCACTTCTCCCATGGCAAGAACTACCAATCTAGTTGGCGAAACCAAACGGATAATTCGAAGAGACTTGCAAAGATAACCAATCATACATAAAAGAATTCAGAGAAGATTCAAATATTGTTCATAGATAGACTTGATCATAAACCCACAATTCGTCGGTCTCAACAAACACACCGCAAAAGAAGAAGATTACATCAAATAGATCTCCACAAGAGAGGGGGAGAACACTGTATTGAGATCCAAAAAGAGAGAAGAAGCCATCTAGCTACTAACTATGGACCCGAAGGTCTGAGGTAAACTACTCACACTTCATCGGAGGGGCTATGATGATGTAGAAGCCCTCCATGATGACGGCCCTCTCCGGCGGAGCTCCGGAACAGGCCCCAAGATGGGATCTCGTGGATACAGAAAGTTGCGGCGGTGGAATTAGGTTTTTGGCTCCTGTTCTGATCGTTTGGGGGTACATGGGTATATATAGGAGGAAGGAGTACGTCGGTGGAGCACCGAGGGGCCCACGAGGTAGGGGGCGCGCCCTGTAGGGGGGGCGCGCCCCTACCCTCGTGACCGCCTCCGGTACTTCTTGGAGTAGGGTCCAAGTCTCCTAGGTCTTATCCGAGAAGAAAATCACGTTCCAAAAAGGATTTTTCTGTTTGGACTCCGTTTGATATTCTGTTTCTTCGAAACACTGAAATAGGCAAAAAAACAGCAATTCTGGGCTGGGCCTCCGGTTAATAGGTTAGTCCCAAAAATAATATAAAATAGGAAAATAAAGCCCAATATAGTCTAAAATAGTAGATAATATAGCATGGAGCAATCAAAAAATTATAGATACGTTGGAGACGTATCAGGCATCCCCAAGCTTAATTCCTCCTCGTCCTCGAGTAGGTAAATGATAAAAAGAGAATTTTTGATGCAGAGTGCTACTTGGCATAATTTCAATGCAAAATTTCTTTATTGTGGTATGGATATTTAGATTAGAAAGATTCAAGACAAAATTTCATATTGACATAAAGAATAATAACACTTCAAGCATACTAATAAAGTAATTATGTCTTCTCAAAATAACATGGCCAAAGAAAGTTATCCCTACAAAATCATATAGTCTGGCTATGCTCTATCTTCACCACACAAAGTATTTAAATCATGCACAACCCCGATGACAAGCCAAGAAATTGTTTCATACTCTAAATTTTTCAAAACTTTTTCAATCTTCACGCAATACATGAGCGTGAGCCATTGACATAGCACTATGTGGAATAGAAGGGTGGTTGTGGAGAAGAGAAAAATAGGGGAAGATAGTCTCACATCAACTAGGCATATCAACGGGCTATAGAGATGCCCATCAATAGATATCAATGTGAGTGAGTAGGGATTGCCATACAACGGATCTACTAGAGCTATAAGTATATGAAAGCTCATCAAAAGAAACTAAGTGGGTGTGCATCCAACTCGCTTGCTCACGAAGACCTAGGGCAATTTGAGGAAGCCCATCATTGGAATATACAAGCCAAGTTCTATAATGAAAAATTCCCACTAGTATATGAAAGTGACATAACGAGAGACTCTCTATCATGAAGATCATGGTGCTACTTTGAAACACAAGTGTGGTAAAAGGATAGTAACATTGTCCCTTCTCTCTTTTTCTCTCATTTTTTTTATTTGGGCCTTTTCTCTTTTTTTATGGCCTCTTTTTTTTCGTCCGGAGTCTCATCCCAACTTATGGGGGAATCATAGTCTCCATCATCCTTTCCTCACTTGGGACAATGCTCTAGAAAATGATGATCATCACACTTTTATTTTTGTTACAACTCAACAATTACAACTCGATACTTAGAACAAATATGACTCTATATGAATGCCTCCGGCGGTGTACCGGGATATGCAATGAATCAAGAGTGACATGTATGAAAGAATTATGAATGGTGGATTTGCCACAAATACGATGTCAACTACATGATCATGCTAGCTATATGACAATGATGGAGCGTGTCATAATAAACGGAACAGTGGAAAGTTGCATGGAAATATATCTCGGAATGGCTATCGAAATGCCATGATAGGTAGGTATGGTGGCTGTTTTGAGGAAGGTATATGGTGGGTGTATGATACCAGCGAAAGGTGCGCGGTATTAGAGAGGCTAGCAATGGTGGAAGGATGGGGAAAAGTGCATATAATCCATGGACTCAACATTAGTCATAAAGAACTCATATACTTATTGCAAAAATCTAGAAGTTATCAAAGCAAAGTATTACGCGCATGCTCCAAGGGGGATAGATTGGTAGGAAAAGACCATCGCTCATCCCCGACCGCCACTCATAAGGAAGACAATCAATAAATAAATTATGCTCCAACTTCATCACATAACGGTTCACCATACGTACATGCTACGGGAATCACAAACTTTAACACAAGTATTCTTTAAATTCACAACTACTAAAATAGCATAACTCTAATATTATCACCTCCATCAAAACAGTTATCATGCTTCAATCTTCTCTTAGTATTCAACGCACTCAAAAGAAAATTTCACATATCTTGAACTCCAAGCATATTTATATTAAGCGAATTACCATGCTATTAAGACTCTCAAAATAATTTAAGTGAGGCACGAGAGATCAATAGTTTCTTTAAAACAAACCACCACCGTGCTCTAAAATATATAAGTGAAGCACATAGATCAAAATTATAACGCTCAAAAGATATAAGTGAAGTGCATAGAGCAAAACTACATAGCTCAAAAGATTTAAGTGAAGCACATAGAGTATTCTATCAAATTTCAATTCAAGTATGGCTCTCTCAAAAGGTGTGTACAGCAAGGATGATTGTAGCATACTAACAAACAAAGACACAAATAATACAAGACGCTCCAAGCAAAACACATATCATGTTGGTGAATAAAAATATAGCTCCAAGTAAATTACCGATGGAAGTGGACGAAAGAGGGGATGCCTTCCGGGGCATCCCCAAGCGTTGACTTTTTGGTTTCCTTGGATTATCTTAGGGGTGCATACCCAAGCTTAGGCTCTTGCCACTCCTTGTTCCATAATCCATCAAAAGAACTCACCCAAAACATGAAAACATCACAACACAACACTCAATAGAAATCTCGTGAGCTCCGTTAGAGAAAGAAAACATAAAACCACTTCAATGTACTGTAATTAACTCATTCTTTATTTATTTTTCTGTTAAACCTACTGTATTCCAACTTCTCTATGGATTATAAACTATTTTACTAACCATAGATTCATCAAAATAAGCAAACAACACACGAAAAATAGAATCTGTCAAAAATAGAACAGTCTGTAGTAATCTGTAACTAACGCAAACTTATGAAACTCCAAACAATCTACCAAAATTATACCACCTAGATAATTTGTTTATTGATCAGAAGCAATTGGAATCAGTGTTTTATCGCGTTCTGATGATTTTTAGTAATTCAGGCACTGAACGCAAAGTTTCTGGAAATTACAGCAAGATCAAATAACTATCATCCAAGAAGATCCAATAGGTCTAGCTTGGCACAAACACTAATTAAAACACAAAACCACATCCAAACAGAGGGTATATGGGTTATTTATTCCCTAACAGAAGAAAAACACAAAAAACAAAAAAATAAAATTGGGTTGCCTCCCAACAAGCGCTATCGTTTAACGCCCCTAGCTAGGCATAAAAGCGAGGATAGATCTAGGTATTGCCATCTTTGGAAGGCAATCCATAAGTGGCTCTCATGATGGTTTCATATGGCAATTTTATTTTCTTTCTTGGAAAGTTTTCCATGCCCTTTTTAATGGAAATTGGAATCTAATATTCCCTTCCTTCATATCAATAATTGCACCAATCGTTCTAAGGAAAGGTCTACCAAGAATAATAGGGCAAGAAGGATTGCAATCTATATCAAGAACAATGAAATCTACAGGCACATAATTCCTATTTGCAACAATACGAACACCTTTAATTCTTTCCATAGGTTTCTTAATAGTGGAATCCGCAAGATGCAAGTTTAGAGAGCAATCATCAACATCGTGGAAATCTAGCAAATCACACAACGTTTTGGGGATAGTGGAGACACTAGCACCCAAATCACACAAAGCATAAAACTCATGATCTTTAATTTTAATTTTGATAGTTGGTTCCCACTCATCATAGAGTTTTTTAGGGATAGAGACTTTCAACTCAAGTTTTTCTTCATAAGATTGCATCAAGGCATCAACAATATGTTCGGCGAAGGCTTTCTTTTGACCATAAGCATGCGGAGAATTTAGCACAGATTGCAACAAAGAAATACAATCAATCAAAGAGCAACTTTCATAATTAAATTCCTTGAAATCCAATATAGTGGGTTTAGCAACATCTAAATTTTTATTTCTTTCAATGCCACTTTCGTCAATTTCATCATAAAGATCTAAATACTCCGAATTTTTAGAACGCCTTCTAGGTAAAGGAAGATCATATTCAGTTTCATCAAGATTCATATTGCAAAACAAAGATTTGATAGGGGACACATCAATAACTTTTATATCTTCATCTTGATTTTCATAAGAATTAGAAGAACACGCTTTAATAAAGGCATCTTTGGAAGCACGCATCCTAGCGGTTCTTTCTTTACACTCATCAATTGAAACTCTCATGGCTTTTAGAGACTCATTAATATCATGCTTAGGTGGAATAGATCTAAGTTTCAAAGTATCAACATCAAGAGCAATTCTATCAACGTTCCTAGCCAAATCATCAATCTTAAGCAATTTTTCTTCAATCATAGCATTAAAATTCTTTTGCGAAGAAATAAATTCTTTAATATTAGATTCAAAATCAGAGGGCATCTTATTATAATTTCCATAAGAGTTGTTGTAGGAATTCCCATAATTATTAGAAGGATTACTAGGATAAGGCCTAGGATTAAAATTCCCTCTATAAGCGTTGTTACCAAAATTATTCCTACCAACAAAATTCACATCCATAGATTCATTGTTATTCTCAATCATGGTAGACAAAGGCATATCATTAGGATCAGACGAAACACTCTTAGTAGCAAATAATTTCATAAGTTCATCCATCTTTCCACTCAAAACATTGATTTCTTCTATCACATGCACTTTTTTATTAGAAGATCTTTCAGTATGCCATTGAGAATAATTAACCATAATATTATCTAGGAGTTTAGTAGCATCTCCTAAAGTAATTTCCATAAAAGTGCCTCCCGCGGCCGAATTTCTAGAGTGTTTAAACCATGAGTAGGGCAATTATGTATCATTAATTTCATTCTCTCCCAAGCTTGTGCAACATGTTCATGCTCAAGTTGCTTAAAATTCATAATATCATTTCTAAGAGAGATGATCTTAGCGGGAGGAAAATACTTAGAGATAAAAGCATCTTTGCACTTGTTCCAAGAATCAATACTATTTTTAGGCAAAGACGAAAACCAAGCTTTAGCATGATCTCTAAGCAAAAAAGGAAATAACTTCAATTTAACGACAATATCGACATCTTTTTTCTTTTGCATATCACATAAATCAACGAATCTATTCAGATGAGTAGCGACATCTTCACTAGGAAGGCCGGCGAATTGATCTTTCATAACAAGATTCAACAAAGCAGTATTGATTTCACAAGATTCAGTATTGGCAAGAGGAATAATCGGAGTGCTAAGAAAATCATTATTGTTGGTATTGGTGAAGTCACACAATTTGGTAGTATCTTGAGCCATCGCGACAAACAAGTAATCCAACACACGAGCAAACAAAAGCAAATGGGAAAAAAGAGGCAAATAGAGAGGGAGGATAGGTAGAGAGAGGGCGAATAAAACGGCAAGGGTGAATTGGGGGGAGAGGAAAACAAGAGGCAAATGGCAAATAATGTAATGCAAGAGATAGGGATTGTGATGGGTACTTGGTATATTGACTTTTTGCGTAGACTCCCCGGCAACGGCGCCAGAAATGGCTCGCTGTCAGGACTCAAATCTTGACTTGCACGAACCTCCCCGGCAAAGGCGCCCGAAATCCTTCTTGCTACGTCTTGAGCTTGTGTTGGTTTTCCACGAACAGGAAGGGATGATGCAGCAGAGTAGCGTAAGTATTTCCCTCAGTTTTTGAGAACCAAGGTATCAATCCAGTAGGAGGCCACGCACAAGTCCCTCGTACCTACACAACACAAAGAGCTCAACGCAACCAATGCGATTAGGGGCTGCCAATCCCTTCACGGTCACTTACGGAAGTGAGATCTGATAGATAATATTTTTGGTATTTTTGATATAAAGATGCAAAGTGAAAAGTAAAAGGCAAAGTAAGAACAAAACAAGATTAAAGTGATGGAGATTGATATGATGAGAATAGACCCGGGGGCCATAGGTTTCACTAGTGGCTTCTATCGAGAGCATAAGTTTTCTACGGTGGGTGAACAAATTACTGTTGAGCAATTGACAGAATTGAGCATAGTTATGAGAATATCTAGGCATGATCATGTATATAGGCATCACGTCCGTGACAAGTATATCGAAACGATTCTGCATCTACTACTATTACTCCACTCATCGACCGCTATCCAGCATGCATCTAGAGTATTAAGTTAAAAACAGAGTAACGCTTTAAGCAAGATGACATGATGTAGAGAGATAAATTCATGCAATATGAAATAAACCACATCTTGTTATCCTCGATGGCAACGATACAATACGTGTCTTGCTGCCCCTTCTATCACTGGGAAAGAACACCGCAAGATCGAACCCAAAGCTAAGCACTTCTCCCATGGCAAGAACTACCAATCTAGTTGGCCAAACCAAACGGATAATTCGAAGAGACTTGCTAAGATAACCAATCATACATAAAAGAATTCAGAGAAGATTCAAATATTGTTCATAGATACACTTGATCATAAACCCACAATTCATCGGTCTCAACAAACACACCGCAAAAGAAGAAGATTACATCAAATAGATCTCCACAAGAGAGGGGGAGAACATTGTATTGAGATCCAAAAAGAGAGAAGAAGCCATCTAGCTACTAACTATGGACCCGAAGGTCTGAGGTAAACTACTCACACTTCATCGGAGGGGCTATGATGATGTAGAAGCCCTCCGTGATGACGGCCCTCTCCGGCGGAGCTCCGGAACAGGCCCCAAGATGGGATCTCGTGGATACAGAAAGTTGCGGTGGTGGAATTAGGTTTTTGGCTCATGTTCTGATCGTTTGGGGTACGTGGGTATATATAGGAGGAAGGAGTACGTCGGTGGAGCACCGAGGGGCCCATGAGGCAGGGGGCACGCCCTGTAGGGGGGCGCCCCTACCCTTGTGACCGCCTCCGGTACTTCTTGGAGTAGGGTCCAAGTCTCCTGGGTCTTATCCGAGAAGAAAATCACGTTCCAAAAAGGATTTTTCTGTTTGGACTCCGTTTGATATTTTGTTTCTCCGAAACACTGAAATAGGCAAAAAACAGCAATTCTGGGCTGGGCCTCCGGTTAATAGGTTAGTCCCAAAAATAATATAAAAGTGGAAAATAAAGACCAATATAGTCCAAAACAGTAGATAATATAGCATGGAGCAATCAAAAATTATAGATACATTGGAGACGTATCAAGCTTCTACTTTTGAACAAAGTAAAATGCAATGCCCATAGATAGACATGCATCATAGTGTTGGGGAACGTAGTAATTTCAAAAATTTCCTATGCACACGCAAGATCATGATGATGCACAACAACGAGAGGGGAGAGTGTTGTCTATGTACCCACACAGACCGACTGCGGAAGCGTTGACACAACATAGAGGAAGTAGTCGTACATCTTCCCGATCCGACCGATTCAAGCACCGTTACTCCGGCACCTCCGAGTTCTTAGCACACGTACAGCTCGATGACAATCCTCGGGCTCCGATCCAGCAAAGCGTCGGGGAGGAGTTCCGTCAGCACGACAGCGTGGTGACGATCTTGATGTTCTACCGTCGTAGGGCTTCGCCTAAGCACTGCTACAATATGATCGAGGTGGAATATGGTGGCAGGGGGCACCGCACACGGCTAAGGAACAATCTCAAGGATCAACTTGTGTGTCCTAGGGTGCCCCCCTGCCTCCGTATATAAAGGAGCCAAGGGGGAGGGGGTGGCCGGCCAAGGAGGGTGCGCCAAGGGAGTCCTACTCCCTCTGGGAGTAGGATCCCCCCCCCCTCAATCCTAGTTGGAATAGGATTCCTCGAGGGGGGAAAGAGAGAGAGGGGGCCGGCCACCTCTCCTTCTCCTAATAGGACTAGGGGAGTGGGGAGGCGCGCGGCCCACCTTGGGCTGCCCCTTTCTCCTTTCCACTAAAGCCCACTAAGGCCCATATAGCTCCCGGGGGGTTCCGGTAACCTCCCGGTACTCCCGTAAAATCCCGATTTCACCCGGAACACTTCCGATATCCAAACATAGGCTTCCAATATATCAATCTTTATGTCTCGACCATTTCGAGACTCCTCGTCATGTCCATGATCACATCCGGGACTCCGAACAATCTTTGGTACATCAAAATGCATAAACTCATAATAACTGTCATCGTAACATTAAGCGTGCGGACCCTATGGTTCGAGAACAATGTAGACATGACCGAGACATGTCTCCGGTCAATAACCAATAGCGGGACCTGGATGGCCATATTGGCTCCTACATATTGTACGAAGATCTTTATCGGTCAGACCGCATAACAACATATGTTGTTCCCTTTGTCATCGGTATGTTACTTGCCCGAGATTCGATCGTCGGTATCCAATACCTAGTTCAATCTCGTTACCGGCAAGTCTCTTTACTTGTTCCGTAATACATCATCCCGCAACTAACTCATTAGTTGCAATGCTTGCAAGGCTTATGTGATGTGCATTACCGAGAGGGCCCAGAGATACCTCTCCGACAATTGGAGTGACAAATCCTATTCTCGAAATACGCCAACCCAATATCTACCATTGGAGACACCTATAGAGCTCCTTTATAATCACCCAGTTACGTTGTGACATTTGGTAGCACACAAAGTGTTCCTCCGGCAAACGGGAGTTGCATAATCTCATAGTCATAGGAACATGTATAAGTCATGAAGAAAGCAATAGCAACATACTAAACGATCGGGTGCTAAGCTAATGGAATGGGCCATGTCAATCAGATCATTCACCTAATGATGTGATCCCGTTAATCAAATAACAACTCTTTGTCCATGGTTAGGAAACATAACCATCTTTGATTAACGAGCTAGTCAAGTAGAGGCATACTAGTGACACTCCGTTTGTCTATGTATTCACACATGTATTATGTTTCCGGTTAATACAATTCTAGCATGAATAATAAAAATTTATCATGAAATAAGGAAATAAATAATAACTTTATTATTGCCTCTAGGGCATATTTCCTTCAGTCTCCCACTTGCACTAGAGTCAATAATCTAGATCACATCACCTTGTGATTAACATCGATAGTTCACATCATCATGTGATTAACATCCATAGTTCACATCGCCATGTGACCAACACCCAAAGGGTTTACTAGATTCAGTAATCTAGTTCACATCGCTATGTGATTAACACGCAAGGAGTACTAAGGTGTGATCATGTTTTGCTTGTGAGAGAATCTTAGTCAACGGGTCTATCACATTCAGATCCGCATGTATTTTCTATGTCAACAATGCTCTGCATGGAGCTACTCTAGCTAATTGCTCCCACTTTCAATATGTATCCAGATTGAGACTTAGAGTCATCCAGATCTGTGTCAAAACTTGCATTGACGTAACTTTTTATGATGAACCTTTTGTCACTTCCATAATCGAGAAATATTTCCTTATTCCACTAAGGATTATTTTGACCAATGTCCAGTGATCTACTCTTAGATCACTATTGTACTCCCTTGTTTAACACAGTGTAGGGTATACAATAGATCTGGGACACATCATGGCATACTTTATAGAACCTATGGCTCAGGCATAGGGAATGACTTTCATTCTCTTTCTATCTTCTGTCGTGGTCGGGCTTTGAGTCTTACTCAATTTCATACCTTGTAACACAGCCAAGAACTCTTTCTTTGACTGTTCCATTTTTGAACCACTTCAAAATATTGTCAAGGTATGTACTCATTGAAAAAACTTATCAAGCGTCTTGATCTATCTCTATAGATTTTGATGCTTAATATGTAAGCAGATTCACCGAGGTCTTTTTCTGGAAAATTCCTTTCAAACACTCCTTTATGCTTTGCAGAATAATTCTACATTATTTCTGATCAACAATATGTCATTCACATATACTTTTCAGAAATGTTGTAGTGCTCCCACTCACTTTCTTGTAAATATAGGCTTCATCGCAAGTCTGTATAAAACTATATGCTTTGATCAACTTATCAAAGCGTATATTCCAACTCGGAGATGCTTGCACCAGTCCATAGATGGATCGCTGGAGCTTGCATATTTTGTTAGCACCTTTAGGATTGACAAAACCTTCTGGTTGTATCATATACAACTCTTCTTTAATAAATCTATTAAGGAATGCATTTTTGTTTATCCATTTGCCAGATTTCATAAAATGCGGCAATTGCTAACATGATTCGGACAGACTTAAGCATAGATACAAGTGAGAAAATCTCATCGTAGTCAACACCTTGAACTTGTCGAAAACCTTTGGCGACAATTCTAGCTTTGTAGATAGTAACACTACTATCAGCGTCCGTCTTCCTCTTGAAGATCCATTTATTCTCAATTGCTTGCCGATCATCGGGCAAGTCAACCAAAGTCCATACTTTGTTCTCATACATGGATCCCATCTCAGATTTCATGGCCTCAAGCCATTTTGCGGAATCTGGGCTCACCATCGCTTCTTCATAGTTCGTAGGTTCATCATGGTCAAGTTGCATGACCTCCAGAACAGGATTACCGTACCACTCTAGTGCGGATCTCTCTTTGGTTTACCTACGAGATTCGGTAGTAACTTGATCTGAAGTTACATGATCATCATCATTAGCTTCCTCACTAATTGGTGTAGTAGTCACAGGAACAGATTTCTGTGATGAACTACTTTCCAATAAGGGAGAAGGTACAATTACCTTATCAAGTTCTACTTTCCTCCCACTCACTTCTTTCGAGAGAACCTCCTTCTCTAGAAAGGATCCATTCTTAGCACCAAGTGTCTTGCCTTTGGATCTATGATAGAAGGTGTACCCAACAGTAACTTTTTGGGTATCCTATGAAGACACACTTTTTCGATTTGGGTTTGAGCTTATCAGGATGAAAACTTTTTCACATAAGCATTGCAACCCCAAACTTTAAGAAACAACAACTTTGGTTTCTTGCCAAACCATAATTCATACGGTGTCGTCTCAACAGATTTAGATGGTGCCCTTTTAACGTGAATGCAGCTATCTCTAATGCATAACCCCAAAACGATAGTGGTAGATCGGTAAGAGACATCATAGATTGCACTATATCCAATAAAGCACGGTTATGACGTTCGGACACACCATTATGCGGTGGTGTTCCATGTGGCATGAGTTTGTGAAACTATTCCACATTGTTATAATTGAAGACCAAACACGTAACTCAAATATTTGTCTCCACGATCAGATCGTAGAAACTTTATTTTCTTGTCACGATGATTTTCCACTTCACTCTGAAATTCTTTGAACTTTTCAAATGTTTCAGACTTATGTTTCATCAAGCAGATATACCCATATCTGCTCAAATCATATGTGAATGTCAGAAAATAACGATACCCGCCGTGAGCTTCAACACTCATCGGATCACATACATCAGTATGTATTATTTCCAATAAGTCAGTTGCTCGCTCCGGAGAACGGAGTCTTAGTCATCTTGCCCATGAGGCATGGTTCGCAAGCATCAAGTGATTCCAAAATCCCATCAGCATGGAGTTTCTTCATGCGCTTTACACCAATTTGACCTAAACGGCAGTGCCACAAATAAGTTGCACTATCATTATTAACTTTGCATCTTTTGGTTTCAATATTATGATTATGTGTATCACTAGGATCGAGATCCAACGAACTATTTTCATTGGGTGTGTAACCATATAAGGTTTTATTCATGTAAACAGAACAACAATTTATTCTTTTACTTAAATGAATAACCGTATTACAATAAACATGATCAAATCATATTCATGCTTAACGCAAACACCAAATAACACTTATTCAGGTTCAACACTAATCCCGAAAGTATAGGGAGTGTGCGATGATGATCATATCAATCTTGGAACCACTTCCAACACACATCGTCACTTTACCCTTAACTAGTCTCTGTTTATTCTGCAACTCCAGTTTCGAGTTACTAATCTTAGCAACTGAACTAGTATCAAATACTGAGGGGTTGCTATAAACACTAGTAAAGTACACATCAATAACATGTATATCAAATATACTTATGTTCACTTTGCCATCCTTCTTATCTGCCAATCACTTGGGGTAGTTCCGCTTCCAGTGACCAGTCCCTTTGCAGTAGAAACACTTAGTCTCAGGCTTAGGGCCAGACTTGGGCTTCTTCACTTGAGCAGCAACTTGCTTTCTGTTCTTCTTGAAGTTCCCCTTCTTCCCTCTGCCCTTTTCTTGAAACTAGTGGTCTTGTCTACCATCAACACTTGATGTTTTTCTCGATTTCTACCTTCGTCAATTTCCGCATTACGAAGAGCTTGGGAATCGTTTCCGTTATCCCTTGCATATCATAGTTCATCACAAAGTTCTACTAACTTGGTGATGGTGACTAGAGAATTCTGTCAATCACTATCTTATCTGGAATATTTACTCCCACTTGATTCAAGCGATTGTTGTACTCAGACAATCTGGGCACATGCTCACTAGTTGAGTGATTCTCCTCCATCTTTTTGCTATAGAACTTGTTTGAGACTTTCATATCTCTCAACTCGGGTATTTGCTTGAAATATTAACTTCAACTCCTGGAACATCTCATATGCTCCATGACGTTCAAAACGTCTTTGAAGTCCCGATTCTAAGCCATTAAGCATGGTGCACTAAACTATCAAGTAGTCATCATATTGAGCTAGCCAAACGTTCATAACGTCTGCATCTGCTCCTGCAATAGGTCCGTCACCTAGCGATGCATCATGGACATAATTCTTCTGTGCAGCAATGAGGATAAACCTCAGATCACGGATCCAATCCGCATCATTGCTACTAACATCTTTCAACACAATTTTTCTCTAGGAACATATCAAAATAAACATATGAAAGCAATAACGCGAGCCATTGATCTACAACATAATTTGCAAAATACTACCAGGACTAAGTTCATGATAAATTTAAGTTCAATTAATCATATTACTTAAGAACTCCCACTTAGATAGACATCCCTCTAATCCTCTAAGTGATCACGTGATCCAAATCAACTAAACCATAACCGATCATCATGTGAAATGGAGTAGTTTTCAATGGTGAACATTGTTATGTTGATCATATCTACTATATGATTCACGCTCGACCTTTCGGTCTCTGTGTTCCGAGGCCATATCTGCATATTCTAGGCTCGTCAAGTTTAACCCGAGTATTCTGCGTGTGCAAAACTGGCTTGCACCCATTGTAGATGGACGTAGAGCTTATCACACCCGATCATCACGTGGTGTCTGGGCACGACGAACTTTGGCAACGGTGCATACTCAGGGAGAACACTTCTTGATAATTAGTGAGAGATCATCTTATAATGCTACCGTCCAACTAAGCAAAATAAGATGTATAAAAGATAAACATCATATGCAATCAAAATATGTGACATGATATGGCCATCATCATCTTGCGCCTTTGATCTCCATCTCCGAAGTACTGTCATGATCTCTATCGTCACCGGCATGACACCATGATCTCCATCATCTTGATCTATATCAATGTGTCATCACACGGTCGTCTCGCCAACTATTGCTCTTGCAACTATTGCTATCGCATAGTGATAAAGTAAAGCAATTATTTGGCGCTTGCATATTATGCAATAAAGAGACAACCATAAGGCTTTTGCCAGTTGCCGATAACTTTAACAAAACAAGATCATCTCATACAACAACTTATTTCTCATCACATTGAGACCATATCACATCACAACATGCCCTGCAAAAACAAGTTAGACGTCCTCTACTTTGTTGTTGCAAGTTTTACGTGGCTGCTACGGGCTTAAGCAAGAACCAATCTCACCTACGCATCAAAACCACAACGATAGTTTGTCAATTTGACTCCGGTTTAACATTCACAAGGACCGGGCGTAGCCATACTCGGTTCAACTAAAGTTGGAGAGACAGTCGCCCGCAAGCCACCTATGTGCAAAGCACGTCGGGGGAACCGGTCTCGCGTAAGCATACGCGTAATGTTGGTCCGGGTCGTCTCGTCCAACAATACTGCTGAACCAAAGTATGACATGCTGCTAGGCAGTATGACTTATATCGCCCACAACTCACTTGTGTTCTACTCGTGCATATAACATCAACATATAAAACCTGGCTCGGATGCCACTGTTGGGGAACGTAGTAATTTCAAAAATTTCCTACGCACACGCAAGATCATGATGATGCACAGCAACGAGAGGGGAGAGTGTTGTCTACGTACCCACGTAGACCGACTGCGGAAGCGTTGACACAACATAGAGGAAGTAGTCGTACGTCTTCCCGATCCGACCGATCCAAGCACCGTTACTCTGGCACCTCCGAGTTCTTAGCACACGTACAGCTCGATGACAATCCCCGGGCTCCGATCCAGCAAAGCATCCGGGAGGAGTTCCGTCATCACGACGGCGTGGTGACGATCTTGATGTTCTACCGTCGCAGGGCTTCGCCTAAGCACCGCTACAATATGATCGAGGTGGAATATGGTGGCAGGGGGCACCGCACACGTCTAAGGAAGGATCTCAAGGATCAACTTGTGTGTCCTAGGGTGCCCCCTGCCTCCGTATATAAAGGAGCCAAGGGGGAGGGGGCGGCCGGCCAAGGAGGGCGCGCCAAGGGAATTCTACTCCCTCTAGGAGTAGGATTCCCCCCCAATCCTAGTTGGAATAGGATTCCTCGAGGGCGGAAAGAGAGAGAGGGGGCCGGCCACCTCTCGTTGTCCTAATAGGACCAGGGGAGGGGGAAGGCGCGCGGCCCACCTTGGGCTGCCCCTTTCTCCTTTCCACTAAAGCCCACTAAGGCCCATATAGCTCCCGGGGGGTTCCGGTAACCTCCCAGTACTCAGGTAAAATCCCGATTTCACCCGGAACACTTCCGATATCCAAACATAGGCTTCCAATATATCAATCTTTATGTCTCGACCATTTCGAGACTCCTCGCCATGTCCATGATCACATCCGGGACTCCGAACAATCTTCGGTACATCAAAATGCATAAACTCATAATAACTATCATCGTAACATTAAGCGTGCGGACCCTATGGTTCGAGAACAATGTAGACATGACCAAGACACGTCTCCGGTCAATAACCAATAGCTGGACCTGGATGCCCATATTGGCTCCTACATATTCTACGAAGATCTTTATCGGTCAGACCGCATAACAACATACGTTGTTCCCTTTGTCATCGGTATGTTACTTGCCCGAGATTCGATCGTCGATATCCAATACCTAGTTCAATCTCGTTACCGGCAAGTCTCTTTACTCGTTCCGTAATACATCATCCCGCAACTAAATCATTAGTTGCAAGGCTTGCAAGGCTTATGTGATGTGCATTACCGAGAGGGCCCAGAGATACCTCTCCGACAATCGGAGTGACAAATCCTATTCTTGAAATACGCCAACCCAACATATACCTTTGGAGACACCTGTAGAGCTCCTTTATAATCACCCAGTTACGTTGTGACGTTTGGTAGCACACAAAGTGTTCCTCCGGCAAACGGGAGTTGCATAATCTCATAGTCATAGGAACATGTATAAGTCATGAAGAAAGCAATAGCAACATACTAAACGATCGGGTGCTAACCTAATGGAATGGGTCATGTCAATCAGATCATTCACCTAATGATGTGATCCCGTTAATCAAATAACAACTCTTTGTCCATGGTTAGGAAACATAAATATCTTTGATTAACGAGCTAGTCAACTAGAGGCATACTAGTGACACTCTGTTTGTCTATGTATTCACACATGTATTATGTTTCCGGTTAATACAATTCTAGCATGAATAATAAACATTTATCATGAAATAAGGAAATAAATAATAACTTTATTATTGCCTCTAGGGCATATTTCCTTCACATAGGCAGTACTTGTTTCTAAGTTAGCTAAGCATAATCTGTTGTTTAATCCAAATTGTGTTATCAAAAGTTGCGCAGAATGTGTTCTGGTCTTGCTTCATGGATCAGTTTTCTCATTAACTACTGTACCTAGACAACAGTTTGCTCCACTAATGTTATATCTCTCTCATTGTAGGATGGCAAGTTGTGGCAGCTGGAGCATGTCGCATAAGAGAGAGCAATGAAATCCATTGTACTGTTCCGTTAAAAAAAAGTACATTGTGTTGTTATGATAGTAGCAGATGTTCCATCATTTTCTTATTGTATATTCCTGTGTAAGGAATTGTATTCCTGAGATGATTTTTTGTGTTATGTAAACCTGGGAGATATTTTCTTTCTGTGTTATGTAAACCTGTTAGTTTTCCTAATTTGAATGAAATAATGTTGGATGTATGTGTGTGATTGGGATAAAGTCTGCTTGGGCCAAACTGGACAAATAATTGGGCTAAAACAGGCCACATACCAACAAGCATCGAACAATTTCAAAAATGAAATGAAAAGTCTTACAGAAAAAAGAAATGGACTGCAAAAAGCTCGAGGGCCAAAAAAATTGCATGAATCTAAAAAACGAACAAGGCTGAATTGTTGGGCTTGGCCCATGAAGCCGATAAAAATTGACAGAAAAAATATATAAAAAGGCCGAATTGTTGGGCTCGGCCCATGTAAAACGTCAAATCGGACCGGGCTGAATCTTGTGCCACATCAGCTTGCCACGCTGGATGCCTACGTGGCCTGCGGAGGTTGCTAGTGACCAAAACAAATCAGTAGGCACATTTTGGTCGTAAATGTCCACGACCTTCTCACAGAGAAGGTCGTTAATTTTAGATTACGACCGCCAGCTTTTGACCTTCTGTTGTTGGTGAAAAAAAGGTCGCAAATGAAAAACAATGACCTTTCAGTGACCAATAGTCAAGGTCACAAGTTGACATATTTGTTGTAGTGCATAATCATAGAATGCGGCAATTTCTAACATGATTCGGATGGAATTTAGCTTCGCTACGGGTGAGAAACTCTCATCATAGTCAACTCCTTTAACTTGTCGATGACCCTTAGCGACAAGCCGAGCCTTATAGATGGTCACATTACCATCCGCGTTTGTCTTCTTCTATCTCGGATTTCAAGGCTTCCAGCCATTTGTCGGAATCTGGGCCCACCATCGCTTCTTCATAGTTTGAAGGTTCACCATTGTCTAACAACATGATTTCCAGGACAGGGTTGTCGTACAACTCTGGTGCGGAACGTGTCCTTGTGGACCTACGAAGTTCAGTAGCAACTTGATCTGAAGTTTCATGATCATCATCATTAACTTCCTCTCTAGTCGGTGCAGGCACCTCAGGAACATTTTCTTGAGCTGCACCACTCTTCGTTTCAAGAGGCAATACTTCATCAAGTTCTACTTTCCTCCCACTTACTTCTTTCGAGAGAAACTCTTTCTCTAGAAAGGATCCATTCTTGGCAACAAAGATCTTGCCTTCGGATCTGAGGTAGAAGGTATACCCAATAGTTTCTTTAGGGTATCCTATGAAGACGCATTTTTCCGATTTGGGTTTGAGCTTTTCAGGTTGAAGTTTCTTGACATAAGCATCGCATCCCCAAACTTTCAGAAACGACAACTTAGGTTTCTTACCAAACCACAATTCATACGGTGTCGTCTCAACGGATTTCAACGGAGCCCTATTTAAAGTGAATGCGGCAGTCTCTATAGCATAACCCCAAAATGACAGCGGTAGATCGGTAAGAGACATCATAGATCGTACCATATCCAATAGAGTGCGATTACGACGTTCGGACACACCATTACACTGAGGTGTTCCAGGCGGCGTGAGTTGTGAAAAATTCCGCATTTTCTTAAGTGCGTGCCAAATTCGTGACTCAAATATTCTCCCCCATGATCTGATTGTAAGAACTTGATTTTCCTGTCACGTTGATTCTCAACCTCACTCTGAAATTCCTTGAACTTTTCAAAGGTCTCAGACTTTTGTTTCATTAAGTAGACATACCCATATCTACTCAAGTCATCCGTGAGGGTGAGAACATAACGATAGCCTCCGCGAGCCTCAACACTCATTGGACCGCACATATCAGTATGTATGATTTCCAATAAGTTTGTTGCTCGCTCCATTGTTCCGGAGAATGGAGTCTTGGTCATTTTTCCCATGAGGCATGGTTCGCACGTGTCAAATGATTCATAATCAAGAGACTCCAAAAGTCCATCTGCATGGAGTTTCTTCATGTGTTTGACACCAATGTGACTAAGGCGGCAGTGCCACAAGTATGTTGACCTATCATTATCAACCTTACATATTTTGGAATTCAAACTATGAATATGTGTCACATCACGTTCAAGATTAAATAAGAATAAACCATTGACCAGCGGGGCACGACCATAAAACATGTCTCTCATATAAATAGAACAACCATCATTCTCAGACTTAAATGAGTAGCCATCTCGCATTAAACGAGATCTAGATACAATGATCATGCTCAAAGCTGGTACTAAATAACAATTATTGAGGTTTAAACTAATCCCATAGGTAAATCACTACGGGAAACAGGAGATTTGCCGTCAGCATTTCGTTGGGGCAGACGGCAAAGAAAGGGTTTGCCGTGATCAACAGACGGCAAAGAAAAAGTAACGGTAAAATAGACTTTGCCGTCTGCAAATAAACTACAAACGGCAAAGAGCTCACTTTGCCGTCTGCAAAAAAATACAGACGGCAAAGAGCTCACTTTGCCATCTGTAATATAAAACACAGACGGCAAATATCTTTAGCATCTGTATTTTTTTACAGACAGCAAAGTGAGCTCTTTGCCGTCTGTAATAAAAATTACAGACGGCAAAGAGAAAGCATACCACGCGGATCGATGATGTGGCAGCACCTCAACCCACACAGCCCCGGGCACAATCGCAGCCCACCCCAACACTATCCCATGCCCGACCCCACCATGCTCTCTCTCCCTTATCCCGCACGCTCTCTCCCTTATCCGCACGATCTCTCTCTCTCTCTCTCTCTCTCTCTCTCTCTCGTACCTGTCTCTCTCTCTCTGACGCACGCACGTAGCCCACCCCCCCACCTCGCCCGCGTCCCGATCCACTCGCCGGTGCCACCAGCCGCGGCTCCTCCAGCCGGCCAACCCTCTACCACCGCTAGCACACCTTCGTCCTCCACTTCATGTGCTCCGCCTCCTCCGTTTACCTCCTTCCCCTTGCTGTGGGCAAGGCGGCCGGCGCGGGAGGCGGCTTCAGCTCCTCCAGCAGGGCGGTCGGCGCGAGCCAGGCTTGGCCGGTGCGGGCAGAGCGGCCGGCACGGGAGGCCGCTGCAACTTCTCAAGCGGGGCGGGCGGCGCGAGTAGGACATGGCCGGTGCGGGCAGAGCGGCCGGCGTGGGAGGCTGCTGTGAGCGACGCACGGGCGGGCAGCGGCCGTGCGGCGCGAGCAGGGCATGGCCGGTGTGGGAGGCCGCTGCGGGTAGGGGAACAGCTCCGGGTGGTGCTTCGGGCCGGCGTGGGCAGAGCGGACAGTGTCTCCTCCGTTCGGCTCCAATTGGTGCTGCGGGTCAGCGTGGTCAGGGCAAGGCGGTGGCTATGTGTCACGACCGGTTTCTCCGGACATTGATTTCCAGAAAATGGCCGTCGTGCTCACCAGCCCCAGGATTACTGTTATCTGATGAGGCACCAACTTGATACAGAAATTCCAAGCAAAAATACAAAATATGTAGTACAAGACCATTGTGGCCTATGAGTACGTCAAATGGTTTCTAGTGGTTGATGGCGGAAGCGGTTTGTGGGTCATCAGTGTCTTTGGGACTCCATTTCCCACAGGAACAGCTGACCAGGTTAACTCCTATCTTCGCGAGGCTGCTATCACCGTTGCTTAGTTTCCGAGGATGTCACCGCAACGCTCCTCTCCAAGCAGAAATCTGGCCAAGACAATAGCCAGGGACAAGCCAATGAGTACTTTGAATGTACTCGCAAACATTAAGAACACAGGTATAATATAATTGATAATCATGCATTGAAAAATTCCATGATCACATCGTCAGTCATAAATAAAGCATCTTTTATGCATGCAAGCAGGTTATTTTTATGCAACATGAATAAGCAGTAATAGAGTGGGAATAAAATGCCGCAGTCGGGCGTTTAAGCGACACCACATAAAGGGCTTTAAAAGAAATAACACAGTCGGGCGTCTGAGCGACACCACATAAAGGGCTTTAAAAGAAATGCCACAGTAGGGCGTCTGAGCGACACCACATAAAGGGCTTATAAGAGAAATGCCACAGTCGGGCATCTGAGCGACACCACATAAAGGGCTTTAAAAGAAATGCCACAGTCAGGCGTCTGGGTGACACCACATAAAGGGCTTTAAAAGAAATGCCACAGTCGGGCGTCTGGGCGACACCGCATAAAGGTCTTATAAGAGAAATGCCACAGTCGGGCGTCTCGCGACACCACATAAAGGGCTTATAAAATAAATAATCACAATGAATATCCAGGAGGTAGAACCGTCCCAGGGATACTCGATAATACAGATAATGCAACGGGTTAGTCCATCACAAAATAATAATCATGGTCCTCACAAGTAACTAGTCGGTATCCAAGTGTGGTTTAACAATATCTCCTCCGAAGACCGACACTAAGACCAACACTTGACCCATCCCAGACTGTAATCCTTAACCATGGACACGGCTATTGGAATAGGTTTAATCTCTGCAAAGGGTGTACTCTTCACCCACGAGTAACGGATTCCTTTAGTCCATCGGGACTAATTCCGTCTACGGCCTTTTAGTTGAAAACACGCCTAACTTGCACACACCAGCTTAACTCATCGGTGTCTGGAATCACCCACAACACTTGTTAAGCAAAACTCTAAGTGGGGAGGCTACAACCTCGCGTAGCATGGGATCAAATTTATATCGCGCGCTCTAAGGGGTGGCCTCCCCTCTCGGTCCCAACCGGAAACACCCATGCCCCCGGACCAGGTGGCCTGCCTACCGGCTACAACCGGTATCTTCCACCATGGCCTCTCTGTATGGTGTGTGCTTGAAAGGGGTTGACGACTTACTGAACCGTACCCTACCTGCGGCAGGGACAAGTGGTAGTACAAAACAAGTATGGAGGTTACTGGAACAAAACTCGATCTACGGTCGACTCAGGAGGTTTACAAATTACCTGCATGACATGTATATCAAATATATTTCAACCGACGAAATCACCACCCATTATACCTTACTATGCCATACCGGACATAACCGTCCCGACGGGGACCGGCGACAAGCTCACTCCTACCCAAGGCAGAGGCTTTCCCGGATTCCTTTCCGGCATGCATGCAAGGCACATGAGGATGATTACCATCACAAGTATATTCATTTCCAACAGCAAGGAAATCACTATATGCATTCATGTAAATGATCATATCACATGAAATAACAAGTTCTCCGATATAAGGTGGTGTTATAAACGTGTCAACTAACACACCAAAAAATATTATTCCGGGGTTCAGAATGCTTGCCTTCAATGGTGTGGAAAGGCAGGGTGCACTCCAAAACTTTTGAAAGCTTTCTTCTCTTCCAAAATCCTATTTTCAAAAATATGCAAATAACACATATTTCAAAAACAGTACAAAAAAGTTGTTTGGAAAATTTTCAAATAAATCTTAAAATAAACTAGACAGAATTTGAGAGATCTAGGAAAAAGAATCAATTCATTTGGAGTTATATTTAAAAAGTTAAGCTCAGTCAAAGTTTTGGTCAAAATCTATTATTTAAAATTAAAACAGAAAAAGAAAAATGTTTCGAATATACGTACACGTCGAAGGCGTACTCTGGAAATACGCCTCCACTTATCCAGCATGGACTGCGCGTGGGTCACCGACAGTGGGCCCGCCTGGCCCGCTGGTCAGGTTTGACTGGTCCACGCGCGCGTCGTCTCTCCCTGACCGAACAGAGGCGGAGCTCCGGCGAGGCTCGCCGGCGAATGGCGGCGTCCCTCGGTGATCTGAGCGCATGGGCGTGCTCAGGAGGTCGAGACGAACTCGGGGGTACCCGCCATGGTCGCCAACGTGGACGGAGTTGCCGGCGACGAGCTTCGCGGCGGAGATGGCTTCGGGGGCGAAGTGAGTTTGGGGCTGCGGTGGTTCCCGATCAAAATCGAGCAGGGGAACGAGTTCATAGGAGGATGAGAAGGTTCCTGGTGAAGAGAACGGAGAGGGGGAGGCCCTGGTGGTGCCGGAATGGCCGGGGCAGTGGCGGCTGCTGCGGTTGCCGGAGATGGGGAAGGAGACCTCCCCGGGTCGAATGCGAGCTATGGGAGCGCCATTGGGGTGGCCTGAGGTTGCTTGCGTTCTCGGGGGAGTTCGGGGACGTCCTTTTCTAGTGCGACAAGGTCGGTTCCGCGGCGGTGGATGAGGATGCCGGCAAACCGCTTCTCTGTAGCTTGTAGGGCGACGTGGAGGCGACGAGAGCTAGCCGACGAGCGAGGAGATAAGCTCGTGCGGCTACTAGGGGCAGGTGGCGAGCCGGGGTGGCTTGGGCGGCGCTGCCCATGGCGGTGGCGGATGCGGCCGCGGGCATGCCGCCAAGCGGCTCCGACGGCGGTGCTGCAGGGCACCAGGGCCTGCTTGGCGTGTTGCGGTGAGAGGGAGAGTGTGTGGCGTGGCTCTCTAGTGCGGGAAAAACTAGGGGCACGACGTGGCGACTCGGGCGCGGCACGTGCAAAACGCGCGCTCTGCTCGCGGCCAGAGCACACACTGAACGTGCTCGACAAAATGCTAAAGCATGCTAGAGGTCGCGGTTGAGGCTGGGAAGAAACAGGGCTAGGTTAGGGTTAGTTAGAGGGTGAATGGACCTGGTGGTTAGGTCAGGTGGCCAAGTTCACAATGTCAACTTGAATCCATGCCAAATCTGGCTATGCACACAGGGTGTTTGTCAAAATGCCAAGGGCATCTAGGCAATACTTGGGGTGGCCAAAATCTCCAGATCAAGGTCTCCTTAGATGCAAGAGAGAGTGGTGAGGTCATTTGGACAAAAGGAGAAACTTGCTAGTGCAAGTTTTGCTGAACTTCAATTCTGGACAGGAGATAGATGGCATCATTTCATGAACTAAAAATGATCCAATAAGTGCATGCTCCTGGACTTAGGGGTTTTGCAGGGAGGTCTATAAGTAGGAAAAAGAATCAAGAGCTAAAGAGCAAGCAAGAATAGGGTTGTTGTACAAACCATCATGTTGGACCAGAATGGAGATGAGGTTGTTTCACTCAAAATTTTCAAATAAAATCACTGGGTTTTTGCATAAAGTTGAATCATATGCTACTACCAACATCCCATAATTTTGGTGGAGGCCAGAAAGAAATATTTAAAAGGGTTGTAGTGCAAAATTGCACTCTGGACCAGAGAAGAAAAATTGATGCAGAGCTCAAAATATTACATGAATAAAAGATATTTTTGTATAGAAGTGATTTAAAAACATCACATGACATCTCCAAATTTTGGTTGGAATTTTAGGTGAATTTATCAAATGGTTGTAGTTAAATTATGGCCATATAACCTTGGAAAACCATTTTTCAAGAAAATAAAGATTAAGCAAATTAATTATGTAATTAGTTATACTGATAAAAGAAAAGTTTTTCTTGAGAGGTTAAACAAGTCCAATAACATGTTCGAAATGTTTTCATTTTAGGGAAAAACTCAATGATAATAAGAAAGGAAATGTTTAAAAAAATCAAAAGGGAGTCCAAAAATCAAAGTTTTAATTCCTGGCAAAAATTTTAATTTAATAAAACAAGGCCAAAAATTTGGGGTGTCACAACACTACCCCCCTTAAGAAAAATCTCATCCTTGAGATTTGTTAAAAGTTGTTTTAAGAAAAACTATACGCAATAAAAATGTGGCTACAGTGAGAGGGCAATAAGTGGTGAAAAACCACAGTGTGAATACTGGTGCTGCGTGGAAAAATCTACGGTTCGGGACAAAAAGTGAGATTTCTACGTCGGACGTAGTAAATTTAGAATAAATTCTAAATCTTATAATAAGCTGGTCATACCCGAGAGCACAGTGCTCTCTCTGGCCGACAGGTGGACCCGGGGCCCACTGTCAGCCTCTTCTTCTCCCTCTGGTTCTCTCTTCTTCCTCTCTCCCGCGCGCTTTCCCGCGCTTTCTCCATCGGCGATGTCTAGCGCGTAGGGCATCTAGGCCGTACCGCGGTAGTGCGCGGTGTGCTAGCTGCCGGTCCAGCGTGCACTCACCTCGCGGGCCAGCGCGCTGTCGGCACTGCTCGCGGATTCGTCTCCGAACACCGGCGATCGGCGACGAGCGGTGTTGGTGGACTTCGCCCACCGTACACCGAGCTCGAGCTATAAAACGGCCGGGGTGCCCCTCTCTTCTTCCTCACACCTGGCCTCACTTCTCCTCCTCCTTCTTCCTCCATTACTTCTTACAAAAGCTCGGGTTAGGCTCTAATGGCGGAGGCGATGCCGGACTGGTTTGCGGTCCTGATATGCGGAGGGTTGGCGACACTACTGGGGCTCTCCGTGCTCCTGTGCGTGATGATCCTCGACGATCGTCGCGAAGCTGCTGCTCGGGTGTTGGCTCTCCGCGGTGGTGGTGATCACGAGGAGTAGATGGGGTGTGCCGGGTGCTAACTGTTGTTAGGGGGTGATTAGCTGGATGTAACACCGTTGCAAAGTTTTGCAAACAGTGTATGCGTTCGAATGATTATGGTTGTGAGTCTGCTGCCGTGGTGCTGTGTGAAATTAATTAATCCACGCCGTGAGAAGGTGCAGATGTAGCAACTCAGGGAAAAGAAATCTCACTCCAGGATTTTGCGAGGGAAAAACAGTTAATTTAAAGGAGCATAAACCACAACAAAAACTACACACATTAGTAGAAGCCAAATAATTGACTCGTCGTACAAACTTAGGGTATCACGCATAAGTCACACACATAAATAAATGTTGCAGTAATGAACACCGCATCGACGTCTAAAATGGAAACGGTAACTAGGCGGGGTCCCTAGAAAACGTCTCTGGTACTGGGATACACTCCTCTTCTATCAGGGGAAGTGGATTGACCTGTCGATGCACGTGTCTCTCCTGGTCGGGCCTTAGTGCTCTGCCGATGGCGATCTGAGGATTTAAATCTGCGAGGCTCTGTAGATAACCGATCACACATTGGGTTAAACGCTCTTGAGCGATGACGTACTGGACAAGGTTGGCCAGGACCGGGTCTCTCTCAATTTGTCCACCAGGAAAAGATGTCACTCCTCCAGGTGCTGCACGGCTCGGGAAGTAATAATACCCTCGTTCGCTGGCATAGGGTACCGTGAATCGAAGGCGAGCAAGCGCTTCGTATGCAACAGCTTCTATGGCCATATGTGGGGTTGGCATAGATTTCCCCACAAAGGAGACCTCCGTTGGATCTTGGTTTGAGTCTACGGGAGGGATGTGTACTGCTGCCCAATATCTCGAGGTGGAAGGGGTGATCCTTGATTTGAACAGCTTGTACTGGGGTGGCTGGGTAGCGCCGATGGTACTGCAGGTAAAATCCCACAATATTTTGACAAAACTACCCTGGGTTGCATCTGGGGTTCTCAGGTAAATGCTGGGGGTCGACATGGCAAGAAATGGTTGTGAGGGTAGTGCACAAGGTGAGAGGTGCTTGGCAAGGTCACATGGTGGCCTTTTTATATCACCGGAGCTGGGTCATTTTACCGTGGTGAATGGTAATGAAATTTCCAGCTCTGCTCCACGGGTTGGGGTCAAGCCACAGATACACTAATGTGATGTGTTACTGTGGGGGTTGTCGGAGAGGTTTTTGGTAACTGTGCCTTGGATAGAAATTTATACTGCATGCTGTCATATCCATGTAAGGCTACAGAGGCACAACGACAGGCGGCGTTTATTTACAAGGTCACACGATTACAAAGTGAGGATACACTGGGACTCGACACTACTCGAGAGACTTAGTCTACCTCGTTTACATCCAAGCGGGCGTGCCTTGTGGATGTTGAGGCTTCTCCACGGGTCTCGTCGTCGGAATTAGCTGGAGTGGGTTGAGGGGCTGCAGGCTCGGGGTAGCGATGAGGACCATCTCAGGGATTGTTGGCCACAACCCCGTTGGAGTGTGTTCCCAATATGCGACGAAGCACTTCTAGGGTTATCGCAGCACCTTGGCCGATGGCTGGGACAGGCCTCAGGGACTCGATCAGGTGTCCAAACAGCACAACTGGGCTGTCGGCGTTGGGCTCGTTCTCTTCTCTCGCCGGGGCTCGACGAACCAGCTCTCCACGAGCTGCGATTAGATCAATAGTGATTTGATCGCACAGTTCCTCTAGTGCACTTACATAGCGCACTAGGTGAAACAATGCAGGATCTGTCTTGTGATCTCCGTTGGCAACTTGGGATGGTCTGCCATACCCTTCACGTTTGGGGTAGTAGTGGAACGAGCGACAGTTTACTCTGGGCGACAAGTGCCAGAGATGAACTATAGCTTCTCGAGCAGCTAGTTGGATGGCTTGTGGCTCAAAGGAAGTCGTTCTTCCGGTGAACCTGTAGGGGCGTTCGGGTGCTAGACCCCTACCGTAGATGTGTACAGTGGCCCAGAATTGACGGTTCTCACTGCTCATGGGTCCTTGGTACACAACATATACTGGGGGCTCTTCTAACGCATAGGCATGACGGGTGAGGTTTGCGAGTATGGTCACAAAGCCTCCAAGGTTGGTTGCCGTGGTCTCATTGTGCACGACAGGGCCAGGCATTGTAGCTTGGTTTGGGGTAGAGGCTGTGCTGTGCTGTGTTGGGGCTAGCATGCCCCTTTTTATAGGAAAAAGGGGACAGAGTCTTCCTTTGCACGCTTGCGAGAAAGGACTATTTAAGATTCGATCACTGGCGCATGAGCGATAGGTTAGCTTGATAGGTTGGGCACCGACTGCCAAAAGGTGTTGGGTCACTGTGTGGCTATCTTGCACGAGAAGCTTGGCTGGGGTTTGGTTATGGTTTGGTGGGTTGGTTTGCCTAAGTTTATATACCCGGCTAAGATAGGATAAGCCAATGGTCAGCCTGGCTCTGATACCAAGTCTGTCACGACCGGTTTCTCCGGACATTGATTTCCAGAAAATGGCCGTCGTGCTCACCAGCCCCAGGATTACTGTTAGCTGACGAGGCACCAACTTGATACAGAAATTCCAAGCAAAAATACAAAATATGTAGTACAAGACCATTGTGGCCTATGAGTACGTCAAATGGTTTCTAGTGGTTGATGGCGGAAGCGGTTTGTGGGTCATCAGTGTCTATGGGACTCCATTTCCCACAGGAACAGCTGACCAGGTTAACTCCTATCTTCGCGAGGCTGCTATCACCGTTGCTTAGTTTCCGGGGATGTCACCGCAACGCTCCTCTCCAAGCAGAAATCTGGCCAAGACAATAGCCAGGGACAAGCCAGTGAGTACTTTGAATGTACTCGCAAACATTAAGAACACAGGTATAATATAATTGATAATCATGCACTGAAAAATTCCATGATCACATCGTCAGTCATAAATAAAGCATCTTTTATGCATGCAAGCAGGTTATTTTCATGCAACATGAATAAGCAGTAATAGAGTGGGAATAAAATGCCGCAGTCGGGCGTCTGAGCTACACCACATAAAGGGCTTTAAAAGAAATGCCACACTCGGGCGTCTGAGCGACACCACATAAAGGGCTTTAAAAGAAATGCCACAGTCGAGCGTCTGAGCGACACCACATAAAGGGCTTATAAGAGAAATGCCACAGTCGGGCGTCTGAGCGACACCACATAAAGGGCTTTAAAAGAAATGCCACAGTCGGGCGTCTGGGCGACACCACATAAAGGGCTTATAAGAGAAATGCCACAGTCGGGCGTCTCAGCGACACCACATAAAGGGCTTATAAAATAAATAATCACAATGAATATCCAGGAGGTAGAACCGTCCCAGGGATACTCGATAATACAGATAATGCAACGGGTTAGTCCATCACAAAATAATAATCATGGTCCTCACAAGTAACTAGTCGGTATCCAAGTGTGGTTTAACAATATCTCCTCCGAAGACCGACACTAAGACCAACACTTGACCCATCCCAGACTGTAATCCTTAACCATGGACACGGCTATTCGAATAAGTTTAATCTCTACAGAGGGTGTACTCTTTACCCACGAGTAACGGATTCCTTTAGTCCGTCGGGACTAATTCCGTCTACGGCCTTTTAGTTGAAAACACGCCTAACTTGCACACACCAGCTTAACTCATCGGTGTCTGGAATCACCCACGACACTTGTTAAGCAAAACTCTAAGTGGGGAGGCTACAACTTCGCGTAGCATGGGATCAAATTTATATCGCGCGCTCTAAGGGGTGGACTCCCCTCTCGGTCCCAACCGGAAACACCCATGCCCCCGGACCAGGTGGCCTGCCTACCGGCTACAACCGGTATCTTCCACCATGGCCTCTCTGTATGCTTTGTGCTTGAAAGGGGTTGACGACTTACTGAACCGTACCCAACCTGCGGCAGGGACAAGTGGTAGTACAAAACAAGTATGGGTGTTACTGGAACAAAACTCGATCTACGGTCGACTCAGGAGGTTTATAAGTTCCCTGCATGACATGTATATCAAATATATTTCAACCGACGAAATCACCACCCATTATACCTTACTATGCCATACCGGACATAATCGTCCCGACGGGGACCGGCGACAAGCTCACTCCTACCCAAGGCAGAGGCTTTCCCGGATTCCTTTCCGGCATGCATGCAAGGCACATGAGGATGATTACCATCACAAGTATATTCATTTCCAACAGCAAGGAAATCACTATATGCATTCATGTAAATGATCATATCACATGAAATAACAAGTTCTCCGATATAAGGTGGTGTTATAAACGTGTCAACTAACACACCAAAAAATATTATTCCGAGGTTCAGAATGCTTGCCTTCAATGGTGTGGAAAGGCAGGGTGCACTCCAAAACTTTTGAAAGCTTTCTTCTCTTCCAAAATCCTATTTTCAAAAATATGCAAATAACACATATTTCAAAAACAGTACAAAAAAGTTGTTTGTAAAATTTTCAAATAAATCTTAAAATAAACTAGACAGAATTTGAGAGATGTAGGAAAAAGAATCAATTCATTTGGAGTTATATTTAAAAAGTTAAGCTCAGTCAAAGTTTTGGTCAAAATCTGTTATTTAAAATTAAAACAGAAAAAGAAAAACGTTTCGAATATACGTACACGTCGAAGGAGTACTCTGGAAATACGCCTCCACTTATCCAGCGTGGACTGCGCGTGGGTCACCGACAGTGGGCCCGCCTGGCCCACTGGTCAGGTTTGACTGGTCCACGCGCGCGTCGTCTCTCCCTGACCGAACAGAGGCGGAGCTCCGGCGAGGCTCGCCGGCGAATGGCGGCGTCCCTCGGTGATCTGAGCGCATGGGCGTGCTCAGGAGGTCGATACGAACTCGGGGGTACCCGCCATGGTCGCCGACGTGGACGGAGTTGCCGGCGACGAGCTTCGTGGCAGAGATGGCTTCGGGGGCGAAGTGAGTTTGGGGCTGCGGTGGTTCCCGATCAAAATCGAGCAGGGGAACGAGTTCACGGGAGGATGAGAAGGTTCCTGGTGAAGAGAACGGAGAGGGGGAGGCCCTGGTGGTGCCGCAATGGCCGGGGCAGTGGCGGCAGCTGCGGTTGCCGGAGATGGGAAAGGAGACCTCCCCGGGTCGAATGCGAGCTAGGGGAGCGCCATTGGGGTGGCCTGAGGTTGCCTGCGTGCTCGGGGGAGTTCGGGGACCTCCTTTTATAGCGCGACGAGGTCGGTTCCGCGGCGGTGGATGAGGATGCCGGCGAACCGCCTCTCTGTAGCTTGCAGGGCGACGTGGAGGCGACGAGAGCTAGCCGACGAGCGAGGAGATAAGATCGTGCGGCTCCCAAGGGCAAGTGGCGAGCCGGGGTGGCTTGGGCGGCGCTGCCCATGGCGGTGGCGGATGCAGCCGCGGGCATGCCGCCAAGCGGCTCTGACGGCGGTGCTGCAGGGCACCAGGGCCTGCTTGGCGTGTTGCGGTGAGAGGGAGAGTGCGTGGCGTGGCTCTCTGGTGCGGGAAAAACTAGGGGCACGACGTGGTGACTCGGGCGCGGCTCGTGAAAAACGCGCGCTCTGCTCGCGGCCAGAGCACGCACTGAACGTGCTCGACGAAATGCTAAAGCATGCTAGAGGTCGCGATTGAGGCTGGGAAGAAACAGGGCTAGGTTAGGGTTAGTTAGAGGGTGAATGGACCTGGTGGTTAGGTCAGGTGGCCAAGTTCACAATGTCAACTTGAATCCATGCCAAATCTGGCTATGCACACAGGGTGTTTGTCGAAATGCCAAGGGCATCTAGGCAATACTTGGGGTGGCCAAAATCTCTAGATCAAGGTCTCCTTATATGCAAGAGAGAGTGGTGAGGTCATTTGGACAAAAGGAGAAACTTGCTAGTGCAAGTTTTGCTGAACTTCAATTCTGGGCAGGAGATAGATGGCATCATTTCATGAACTAAAAATGATCCAATAAGTGCATGCTCCTGGACTTAGGGGTTTTGCAGGGAGGACTATAAGTAGGAAAGAGAATCAAGAGCTAAAGAGCAAGCAAGAATATGGTTGTTGTACAAACCATCATGTTGGACCAGAATGGAGATGAGGTTGTTTCACTCAAAATTTTCAAATAACATCACTGGGTTTTTGCATAAAGTTGAATCATATGCTACTACCAACATCCCATAATTTTGGTGGAGGCCAGAAAGAAATATTTAAAAGGGTTGTAGTGCAAAATTGCACTCTGGACCAGAGAAGAAAAATTGATGCAGAGCTCAAAATATTACATGAATAAAAGATATTTTTGTATAGAAGTGATTTAAAAACATCACATGACATCTCCAAATTTTGGTTGGAATTTTAGGTGAATTTATCAAATGGTTGTAGTTCAATAATGGCCATATAACCTTGGAAAACCATTTTTCAAGAAAATAAAGATTAAGCAAATTAATTATGTAATTAGTTATACTGATAAAAGAAAAGTTTTTCTTGAGAGGTTAAACAAGTCCAATAACATATTCGAAATGTTTTCATTTTAGGGAACAACTCAATGATAATAAGAAAGGAAATGTTTAAAAAAATCAAAAGGGAGTCCAAAAATCAAAGTTTTAATTCCTGGCAGAAATTTTAATTTAATAAAACAAGGCCAAAAATTTGGGGTGTCACAACACTACCCCCCTTAAGAAAAATCTCGTCCTTGAGATTTGTTAAAAGCTGTTTTAAGAAAAACTATATGCAATAAAAATGTGGCTACAGTGAGAGGGCAATAAGTGGTGAAAAACCACAGTGTGAATTTTAGACTATGTTCATGATAATTAAGTTCATATAATCAAATTATTTAATGAACTCCCACTCAGATAGACATCCCTCTAGTCATCTAAGTGATACATGATCTGAGTCAACTAGGTCGTGTCCGATCATCACGTGAGACAGACTAGTCATCATCGGTGAACATCTTCATGTTGATCGTATCTTCTATACGACTCATGTTTGACCTTTCGGTCTTTCGTGTTCCGAGGCCATGTCTGTACATGCTAGGCTGGTCAAGTCAACCTAAGTGTATTGCGTGTGTAAATTTGGCTTACACCCGTTGTATGCGAACGTTAGAACCTATCACACCCGATCATCACATGGTGCTTCGGAACAACGGACCTTAGCAACGGTGCACAGTTAGGGGGAACATTTTCTTGAAATTATTGCGAGGGATCATCTTATTTATGTTCTAAGCAAATAAGATGTAAAACATGATAAACATCACATGCAATCAAATAGTGACATGATATGGCCAATATCATTTTGCTCCTTTTGATCTCCATCTTCGGGGTGCCATGATCATCATTGTCACCAGCATGACACCATGACCTCCATTATCATGATCTCCATCATCATGTCTTCATGAAGTTGTCAAATCAACTATTAGTTCTACTACTATGGGTAACGGTTAGCGATAAGGTTAAGTAATTACATGACGTTTATGTTGACACGCAGGTCATAAATAAATTAAGACAACTCCTATGGCTCCTGCCGGTTGTCATACTCATCGACATGCAAGTCGTGATTCCTATTAAAAGAACATGATCAATCTCATACATCACATATATCATTAATTGCATCCTTTTGGCCATATCACATCACACGACATATGCTGCAAGAACAAGTTAGACGTCCTCTAATTGTTGTTGCAAGTTTTTACGTGGCTGCTATAGGTTTCTAGCAAGAACGTTTCTTACCTATGCCAAAACCAGAAAATTATATGCCAATTTCTATTTACCCTTCATAAGGACCCTTTTCATCGAATCCGATCCGACTAAACTGGGAGAGACAGACACCCGCTAGCCACCTTATGCAACTAGTGCATGTCAGTCGGTGGAACCAGTCTCACGTAAGCGTACGTGTAAGGTCGGTCCGGGCCGCTTCATCCCACGATGCCTCCGAATCAAGATAAGACTAGTAACGGCAAGTAAATTGACAAAATTGACGCCCACAACAACTTGTGTTCTACTTGTGCATAGAAACTACGCATAAACCTGGCTCATGATGACAATGTTGGGGATCGTTGCAGAAATTAAAAAATTTCTACGCATCACCAAGATCAATCTATGGAGTAACTAGCAACAAGAGAGAAGGGGGTGCATCTTCATACCCTTGAAGATTGCGAGTCGGAAGCGTTGCAAGAACGCGGTTGGAGGAGTTGTACACGTAGTGATTCAGATCGCGGCCGAATCCGATCTAAGCACCGAACAATGGCGCCTCCGCGTTCAACACACGTGCAGCCCAGTGACGTCTCCCGCGCCTTGATCCAGCAAGGAGGAGGGAGTGGTTGAGGAAGAAGGCTCCAATAGCAGCACGACGGCATGGTGGTAATGGAGTGGCAGTTCTCCGGCAGGGCTTCGCCAAGCTCACGCAAAGGAGGAGAGGTGTTGGGGAGGGGAGGGGATGCGCCTTGGATGTGGTGTTGCAGCCCTCCCCTCGCCCCTCTATTTTTAGGGAGAAGGGGGAAGGGGGCCGGCCCCTCTAGATGAGATCTAAAGGGGGGCGGCGGCCATGGGGGAGGGGGCTTGCCGCCCAAGCAAGGGTTGCACCCCCCTTTAGGGTTCCCCCCAAACCGTAGGCGCATGGGCCCTAGGGTGGGATGGCGCCCAGCCCACTAGGGGCTGGTTCCCTTCCACCTACAGCCCATAAGGCCCTCCGGGGTAGGTGGACCCTCCCGGTGGACCCCCGGAACCCCTCCCGGTGGACCCCTGGAACCCCTCCGGTGGTCCCGGTACAATACCGCATACCCCCGAATATTTCCGGTGACCGTATGATGACTTCCCATATATAAATCTTCACCTCCGGACTATTCCGGAACTCCTCGTGACATCCGGGATCTCAACCGTGACTCTGAACAACATTCGGTAATCACATACAAATCTTCCTAATAACCCTAGCGTCATCGAACCTTAAGTGTGTAGACCCTACGGGTTCAGGAACCATGCAGACATGACCGAGACAACTCTCCGGCCAATAACCAATAGCGGGATCTGTATACCCATGTTGGCTCCCACATGTTCCACGATGATCTCATCGGATGAACCACGATGTCGAGGATTCAAGCAATCATGTATACAATTCCCTTTGTCAATCGGTACGTTACTTGCCCGAGATTCGATCGTCGGTATCCCAATACCTCGTTCAATCTCATTACCGGCAAGTCACTTTACTCATTCATCCCGTGACCAACCCTTTAGTCACATTGAGCTCATTACGATGATGTCTTACCGAGTGGGCCCAGAGATACTTATCCGTCATACGGAGTGACAAATCCCAGTCTCGATTCGTGCCAACCCAACAGACACTTTCGGAGATACCCGTAGTGAACCTTTATAGCCACCCAGTTACGTTGTGACGTTTGGCACACCCAAAGTATTCCTACAGTATCCGGGAGTTGCACAGTCTCATGGTCTAAGGAAAAGATACTTGACATTAGAAAAGCTCTAGCAGACGAACTACACGATCTTGTGCTATGCTTAGGATTGGGTCTTGTCCATCACATCTTTCCCTTAATGATGTGATCCCATTATCAATGACATCCAATGTCCATAGTCAGGAAACCATGACCATTTGTTGATCAACGAGCTAGTCAACTAGAGGATCACTAGGGACATGTTGTTGTCTATGTATTCACACATGTATCACGATTTCCGGATAATACAATTATAGCATGAACAATAGACAATTATCATGAACAAGGAAATATAATAATAACCATTTTATTATTGCCTCTAGGGCATATTTCCAACACCAGGAGACTTGGAGTGGCCGTCAAGAAATAAGGGAGGAAGGCACGAGGCACGGGGGCGCGCCTACCCCCCTGGGCGCGCCCTTCACCCTCGTGGGCCCTCTGTTGCTCCACCGACGTATTTCTTCCTCCTATATATATATTTACACGTACCCCCCCCCCAAACATCCAGGAGCACCATGAAAACCTAATTCCACCGCCGCAACCTTCTGTACTCGAGAGATCCCATCTCGAGGCCTTTTCCAGAGCTCCGCCGGAGGGGGCATTGATCACGGAGGGCCTCTACATCAACTACATGGCCTCTCTGGTGATGTGTGAGTAGTTTACTTTAGACCTACGGGTCCATAGTTATTAGCTAGATGGCTTCTTCTCTCTCTTTGGATCTCAATACAAAGTTCTCCTCGATTTTCTTGGAGATCTATTCGATGTAATCTTCTTTTGCGGTGTGTTTCTCGAGTTTCGATGAATTGTGGGTTTATGATCCAGATTATCTATGAACAATATTTGATTCTCCTCTGAATTATTTTATGTATGATTGGTTTATCTTTGCAAGTCTCTTCGAATTATCAGTTTGGTTTGGCCTACTAGATTGATCTTTCTTGCAATGGGAGAAGTGCTTAGCTTTGGGTCAATCTTGCGGTGCTCGATCCCAGTGACAGAAAGGGAACCGACACGTATTGTATTGTTGCCATCGAGGATAAAAAGATGGGGTTTATATCATATTGCATGAGTTTATCCCTCTACATCATGTCATCTTCCTTAAAGCATTACTCTGTTCTTATGAACTTAATACTCTAGATGCATGCTGGATAGCGGTCGATGTGTGGAGTAATAGTAGTAGATGCAGAATCATTTCGGTATACTTGTCTCGGGTGTGACGCCTATATACATGATCATACCTAGATATTCTCATAACTATGCTCAATTCTATCAATTGCTCGACAGTAATTCGTTTACCCACTATAATACTTATGCTCTTGAGAGAAGCCACTAGTGAAACCTATGGCCCCCGGGTCTATCTTTCATCATATTAATCTTCCAATACTTAGTTATTTCCTTTGCCATTTATTTTACTTTGCATCTTTATCATAAAAATACCAAAAATATTATGTTATCATATCTATCAGATCTTTGTCTCGTAAGTGACCGTGAAGGGCTTGACAACCCCTTTATCGCATTGGTTGCGAGGTTCTTATTTGTTTGTATAGGTGCATGGGACTAGAGCATGATCTCCTACTGGATTGATACCTTGGTTCTCAAAAACTGAGGGAAATACTTACGCTACTTTGTTGCATCACCCTTTCCTCTTCAAGGGAAAAACAACGCAGTGCTTAAGAGGTAGCAGGCCAAACTCGCGACGCCGAAGTACGCTGTAAAAGTTGTTCGGACTTTGTTGGCAACTCATTTGTTCCCATACCGAGCCCCTAGCAAGTTAAGCCGGGGTATGTTTGTGAAACAACCATGGGAGGCGTATTTATTTGCAGAAAGACGTGGGTAATTAATTCGGATAGTGTGAACTGGGACCCCCTCTAAAATTCCATAAAAGGCCAATCATTTTTCCCATAAAGGTGTGTGAGTTCTTCTGCCAGGTCTACCCTAGGCCATATGTTAGCACTTGCAACTAAATTTGGTTTCGATTTCTCCAGTTCCCTCACCACATTAATGAAGCAAAATTAATTATCAGAAATTTCAACACCACACATAGTTAAAACACAATGGAACAAAAAATACAGTACAGTTTCTATACTGATTGGTAACTTAGCTCCAAAACTGGAGCACGCTATGCTGAGCTAACTAGATAAAGTCGATCAAGCCAAGCTTCGTAATACCAAGCTTCTCTTGAGCCATGCAATTACATCAGTGACTTGAGCGATCGAGCTTTAACAGGCTTCCTCCACCTCGTCTTGAACGGGCTCTTCATCGTGACAATGTTGCGAAGTTGTTTGCCATTGTAACCAAGTGTGTCGTTGTTGCTGCTGTCCTCATCGCAGCTGACAATGTTGGAATTGCTCCCATTGAGCCTAGGCTTCTCGACCTGTGTTGATGTCGGCAGAGCCTGATGATCAGTTACATTAGCTTGGCTTGCACTAAAATCAAATTGTGTTTGGGTGCATGCCTCATCTTTCTGTTGTTCAATGGGTAGTGGAGGTTATTCCAGCACACTATTGCCACCGCTTGATCTGCGATGCCTCTTGGAGCTGCGTGAGGGGCACAAACCTGTCGTAGTAGTAGAACGCCTCACCCATGTCAACGATGGGCCTCTTCTTTTGTGGCCTTTTGCCATCCCTCTTCTTGCATGCTCACTCCCTTCTTCACTTTGATCCCCTTATTCGTCTTTGACTTGCTCTCATTCTCCTTCCCCTCCATCGCTTTCACAGCCATGTTGATGTCCCCATCGACCATATCTACAGTCGTCTTCTCCTTGATGGAGCCAATGGGCATGCTGATACTGGATGGGAAGAGCCAACTAGCTCGTCTGATAGTTCTGAAGTAAGTCTTATCGAAGCGTTCCTCCACCTGAATGAGATGGTAATTTGGAAAATACTTCTCAAGGATAAAAAGAGCTAGCACTAGTAGTAAAATGAACTGAAATGGGGTATAGTCAAGTACTCCGTGCGTTCGGAAATACTTGTTGGTGAAATGGATACAAATGAAAGTATCTAGAACTAAAATACGTCTAGATACATCCATTTCTCCGATAAGTATTTTCGAACGGAGGGAGTACTATCGTATGCAGAAAGGAACCCAATAGCCCGCAAACATTCACTGGGAGGATGACAATTTCTTCCGAAACATGTGACAACTTATGGGAAGAAGGGAAAAAATGCGGCAAAAAAGGCAGGATTTGCCATCTCCCACCACGTAAACTTGCCACACAAAAATGTTCGCTTGTCACCCCCTTCCCAGCTGACATTTGCCAGATAACATATCCCATGTAGGATTGCAGATTATTTTGGTTAAATTCATGTTCAATATGTACCTATATCTAGGTAAAAAAATTGAACTCAATTTGATTTTAAGTTGCATCTGAAATTTTCCTAGTAATACTAGTAACCGCGGTAACCAAGCATATCTCGCCGCCCCACAAGAAAAAAAATCTCCATTCCTAATCTAAAACATTGGGCAAGATCCATGGCCGATCTTGCTGCCATTGCCATGCCAGCGCGACCACCTACCAGCCACATATTACAGCGAGATCGCGCGTGGTAACTACAGGACCTTGACGCAACACCATTTACTTGGTAACGCACCTGGCAGAGGAAAGCTAGGTTAAACACGTTGGGTGCTGCATAGAAACAAGCGGCGGCATGCAAATCTTCGACACACATATACATACAACAAGCACCAAGCAAGTAGCGGGAAGGCAGGAAAGTGAGATGGAGCGAGTGGGGCAAAATTACCTCGGGATCCGAGTGGTCGATCTTAGCCATGAGTTCCCATGGCGACCTGCTGAGCTCGCAGCAAGGCTGCCCGCAAGAGGAGGCCTCGGCACTATTAGAAAAGGGGGCTTTGGTCCAGGCCGGGTAATCCCATTAGTCCCGGTTCAGTCCAGAACCGGGACCAATGGGTGCATTTATCCCGATTCGTAGGCATTAGTCCCGCTTCACCTGGGCCCTTTAGTCCCGGTTCGTGCCACGAACCGGGACTAAAGGGTGCGAAGCCCATTAGTCCCGGTTGGTGGCACCAACCAGGACTAAAGGTCTAACCTTTAGTACAGGTTGGTGCCACCAACCGGGACTAATGGCCTTTGAGGCATTAGTACCAGTTCATGGCACG
>NC_041386.1:635842322-635852066 GCF_002162155.2 Triticum dicoccoides
CTTTTTAGTTTTAGAAAAAACAAAAGAAAATGATGGAAATGTCAATAAAATAAAATAAAATAAGTTTCCCATGTGATATGTGGTCTAGTTGTTGGGAAAATTTACAAATATAAATTTCGACTTTATTTACAAATATGAATTTCGACTTTATTTGTAAAATGGGCATAACTTTTGCATACAAACTCGGATTAAAAAGCTTTAAGCAAGATGACATGATGTAGAGAGATAAATTCATGCAATATGAAATAAACCCCATCTTGTTATCCTCGATGGCAACGATACAATACGTGTCTTGCTGCCCCTTCTGTCACTGGGAAAGAACACCGCAAGATCGAACCCAAAGCTAAGCACTTCTCCCATGGCAAGAACTACCAATCTAGTTGGCCAAACCAAACGGATAATTCGAAGAGACTTGCAAAGATAACCAATCATACATAAAAGAATTCAGAGAAGATTCAAATATTGTTCATAGATAGACTTGATCATAAACCCACAATTCATCGGTCTCAACAAACACACCGCAAAAGAAGAAGATTACATCAAATAGATCTCCACAAGAGAGGGGGAGAACATTGTATTGAGATCCAAAAAGAGAGAAGAAGCCATCCAGATACTAACTATGGACCCGAACGTCTGAGGTAAACTACTCACACTTCATTGGAGGGGCTATGATGATGTAGAAGCCCTCCGTGATGACGGCCCTCTCCGACGGAGCTCCGGAACAGGCCCCAAGATGGGATCTCGTGGATACAGAAAGTTGCGGCGGTGGAATTAGGTTTTTGGCTCATGTTTTGATCGTTTGGGGTACGTGGGTATATATAGGAGGAAGGAGTACGTCGGTGGAGCACCGAGGGGCCCACGAGGCTGGGGGCGCGCCCTGTAGGGGGGGGCCTACTCTCGTGAACGCCTCCGGTACTTTTTGGAGTAGGGTCCAAGTCTCCTGGGTCTTATCCAAGAAGAAAATCACATTCCAAAAAGTATTTTTCTGTTTAGACTCCGTTTGATATTCTGTTTCTTCGAAACACTGAAATAGGCAAAAAACTGCAATTCTGGCTGGGCCTCCGGTTAATAGGTTAGTCCCAAAAATAATATAAAAGTGGAAAATAAAGCCCAATATAGTCCAAAACAGTAGATAATATAGCATGGAGCAATCAAAAATTATAGATACGTTGGAGACGTATCAAGCTTCTACTTTTGAACAAAGTAAAATGCAATGCACATAGATAGACATGCATCGTAGGCAGTACTTGTTTCTAAGTTAGCTAAGCATAATCTGTTGTTTAATCCAAATTGTGTTATCAAAAGTTGCGCAGAATGTGTTCTGGTCTTGCTTCATGGATTAGTTTTCTCATAAAACTAATGTGCCTGGACAACAGTTTGCTCCACTAATGTTATATCTCTCTCATTGTAGGATGGCAAGTTGTGGCAGCTGGAGCATGTCGCATAAGAGAGAGCAATGAAATCCATTGTATTGTTCCGTTAAAAAAAGTACATTGTGTTGTTATGATAGTAGCAGATGTGCCATCATTTTCTTATTGTATATTCCTGTGTAAGGAATTGTATTCCTGAGATGTTTTTTTGTGTTATGTAAACCTGGGAGATATTTTCTTTTTGTGTTATGTAAACCTGTGAGTTTTCCTAATTTGAATGAAATAATGTTGGATGTATGTGTGTGATTGGCCTAAAGTCTGCTTGGGCCAAACTGGACAAATAATTGGGCTGAAACAGGCCACATACCAACAAGCATCGAACAATTTCAAAAATGAAATGAAAAGTCTTACAGAAAAAAGGAATGGACTGCACAAAGCTCGAGGGCCAAAAAAATTGCATGAATCTCAAAAACAAACAAGGCTGATCTGTTGGGCCTGGCCCATGAAGCCAATAAAAATTGACAGAAAAAATATATAAAAAGGCCGAATTGTTGGGCTCGGCCCATGTAAAACGTCGAATCGGACCGGGCTGAATCTTGTGCCACATCAGCTTGCCACACTGGATGCCTACGTGGCCTGGGGAGGTTGCTAGTGACCAAAACAAATCAGTAGGCACATTTTAGTCGTAAACGTCCACGACCTTCTCACAGAGAAGGTCGTTAATTTCAGATTAGGACCGCCAGCTTTTGACCTTCTATTTTTGGTCAAAAAAAGATCGCAAATGAAAAACAATGACCTTTCAGTGACCAATAGTCAAGGTCACAAGTTGACATATTTGTTGTAGTGCATACTCATAGAATGCGGCAATTGCTAACATGATTTGGATGGACTTTAGCTTCGCTACGGGTGAGAAACTCTCATCGTAGTCAACCCCTTGAACTTGTCGATAACCCTTAGCGACAAGCCGAGCCTTATAGATGGTCACATTACCATCCGCGTCTGTCTTCTTCTTAAAGATCCATTTATTTTCTATGGCTCGCCGATCATCGGGCAAGTCAATCAAAGTCCATACTTTGTTTTCATACATGGATCCTATCTCGGATTTCATGGCTTCCAGCCATTTATCGGAATCTAGGCCCACCATCGCTTCTTCATAGTTTGAAGGTTCACCATTGTCTAACAACATGATTTTCAGGACAGGGTTGTCGTACCACTCTGGTGCGGAACGTGTCCTTGTGGACCTACGAAGTTCAGTAGCAACTTGATCTGAAGTTTCATGATCATCACCATTAACTTCCTCTCTAGTCGGTGCAGGCACCTCAGGAACATTTTCTTGAGCTGCGCCACTCTTCGGTTCAAGAGGCAATACTTCATCAATTTCTACTTTCCTCCCACTTACTTCTTTCGAGAGAAACTCTTTCTCTAGAAAGGATCCATTCTTGGCAAAAAAGATCTTGCCTTCGGATCTGAGGTAGAAGGTATACCCAATAGTTTCTTTAGGGTATCCTATGAAGACGCATTTTTCCGATTTGGGTTTGAGCTTTTCAGGTTGAAGTTTCTTGACATAAGCATCGCATCCCCAAACTTTCAGAAACGACAACTTAGGTCTCTTACCAAACCACAATTCATACGGTGTAGTCTCAACGGATTTCGACGGAGCCCCATTTAAAGTGAATGTGGCAGTCTCTATAGCATAACCCCAAAATGGCAGCGGTAGATCGGTAAGAGACATCATAGATCGTACCATATCCAATAGAGTGCGATTATGACGTTCGAACACACCATTACGCTGAGGTGTTCCAGGCTGCGTGAGTTGTGAAAAATTCCGCATTTTCTTAAGTGCGTGCCAAATTCGTGACTCAAATATTCTCCCCCACAATCTGATCGTAAGAACTTGATTTTCCTGTCACGTTGATTCTCAACGTCACTCTAAAATTCCTTGAACTTTTCAAAGGTCTCAGACTTGTGTTTCATTAAGTAGACATACCCATATCTACTCAAGTCATCCGTGAGGGTGAGAACATAACGATAGCCTCCGCGAGCCTCAACACTCATTGGACTGCACACATCAGTATGTATGATTTCCAATAAGTTGGTTGCTCGCTCCATTGTTCCGGAGAACAGAGTCTTGGTCATTTTGCCCATGAGGCATGGTTCGCACGTGTCAAATGATTCATAATCAAGAGACTCCAAAAGTCCATCTGCATGGAGTTTCTTCATGCGTTTGACACCAATGTGACTAAGGCGGTAGTGCCACAAGTATGTGGGGCTATCATTATCAACCTTACATCTTTTGCCATTTACACTATGAATATGTGTAACATCACGCTCGAGATTGAATAAGAATAAACCATTGACTAGCGGCGCACGACCATAAAACATGTCTCTCATATAAATAGAACAACCATTATTCTCAGATTTAAATGAGTAGCCATCTCGCATTAAACGAGATCCAGATACAATGTTCATGCTCAAAGCTGGTACTAAATAACAATTATTGAGGTTTAAACTAATCCCATAGGTAAATCACTACGGGAAATAGGAGATTTGCCATCAGCATTTCGTCGGGGCAGACGGCAAAGAAAGGGTTTGCCGTCATCAGCAGATGGCAAAGAAAAAGTAACGGTAAAATAGACTTTGTTGTCTGCAAATAAACTACAAACGGCAAAGAGCTCACTTTGCCGTCTGCAAAAAAATACAGACGGCAAAGAGCTTACTTTGCCATCTGTAATATAAAATGCAAACGGCAAATATCTTTACCATATGTATTTTTTTTTACAGACAGCAAAGTGAGCTCTTTGCCGTCTGTAATAAAAAATACAGATGGCAAAGAGAAAGCATACCACGCGGATCGATGATGTGGCAGCATCTCAACCCACACAGCCCCGGGCACAATCGTAGCCCACCCCAACACTATCCCACGCCCGACCCCACCACGCTCTCCCTCCCTTATCCCGCACACTCTCTCCCTTATCCGCACGATCTCTCTCTCTCTCTCTCGTACCTGTCTCTCTCTCTCTCTCTCTCTGACGCATGCATGCAGCCCACCCCCACCACCTTGCCCACGTCCCGATCCACTCGCCGGTGCCACCAGCCGCGGCTCCTCCAGCCGGCCAACCCTCCGCCACCGCCCGCACACCTTCGTCCTCCCCTTCCTGTGCTCCGCCTCCTCCGGCTCCCTCCTTCCCCTTGCTGTGGGCAGGGCGGCCGGCGCGGGAGGCCGCGTCGGCTCCTACAGCAGGGCGGGCGGCGCGAGCCAGGCTTGGCCGGTGCGGGCAGAGCGGCCGATATGGGAGGTTGCTGCAACTTCTCAAGCGGGGCGTGCGGCGCGAGCAGGACATGGCCGGTGTGGGCAGAGCAGCTGGCGTGGGAGGCTGCTGTGAGCAATGCGCGGGCGGGCGGCGGGCGGGTGGCGCGAGCAGGGCACGGCCGGCGTGGGAGGCCGCTGTGGGCAGGGGAACAGCTCCGGGTGGTGCTTCGGGCCGGCGCGGGCAGAGCGGACAGCGTCTCCTCCGTTCGGCTCCAATTGGTGCTGCGGGTCGGCGTGGTCAGGGCAAGGCGGTGGCTGTGGAATCCCTGTGGTTTTGTCCCCGACCAGAAGAAGGACGGCCGGTGGTGAAGTCCATGTTGCTGTAGTGGAGAAGGACCTGATTGCTTTTATTTTTACTTTCTAGGTTCCTTTGTGTAGATTTTCAGGATAGCTTTGTTTCTTCTCTGTAACTCCACGTACGATGAATGAAAGGCAGCACGCCGTGTCGAATCCAAAATCTATGTGAGCTCAACTTACTGTCTTGGTTTGACGTTCATGTGTCCGGCGAGATGCTCTACTCTGACATCTATTTTTTTTAAATGAAAAACAATCTTTGCCGTCTGTACTTTAGTCAGGATGACAGCAAAGAACAAGTTTTGACTGATGGCAAAGAACAGGGTTTTGCTGTCTATTATTTTTTGCGACAGACGGCAAATCTGTAGTTGGCTGACGGCAAAATCTTTGCCGTTTGCCCGATGAAATGCTGACGGCAAAGTATTCTTTGCTGACTTATCTTTGTCGTCTGACTTTGTCGTCTGCTTCCTGACGACAAAATCTTTGCCGTCTGTATTTAGGTATTTGCCTTCTGTAATTCACAGACGGCAAATTACCTGATTCCTGTAGTGAATGTAGAGGTAGCGTGCCGACGGCGATCACATCGACCTTGGAACTATTCCGGACACGCATCGTCACCTCGTCCTTTGCCAGTCTCTGTTTATTCCGCACCTCCTGTTTTGAGTTACAAATATGAGCAACCGCACCATTATCAAATACCCAGGAGGTACTACGAGCGCTGGTTAGGTACACATCAATAACATGTATATCACATATACCTTTGACATTTCCGGCCTTCTTATCCGCTAAGTACATGGGGTAGTTCCGCTTCCAGTGACCGTTTCCCTTGCAATAAAAGCACTGAGTCTCAGGCTTGGGTCCATTCTTTGTCTTCTTCCCGGCAGCTTGCTTACCGGGCAGGGCAACTCCCTTGCTGTCCTTCTTGAAGTTCTTTTTACCCTGGCTTTTCTTGAACTTCGTGGTTTTATTCACCATCAACACTTGATGTTCCTTTTTGATTTCCACCTCCGCTGATTTCAGCATTGAATATACCTCAAGAATGGTCTTTTCCATCCTCTGCATATTGAAGTTCATCGCAAAGCTCTTGTAGCTAGGTGGGAGCGACTGAAGGATTGTATCAACGACCGCATCATCCGGGAGGTTAACTCCCAGCTGAGACAAGCGGTTGTGCAACCCAGACATTTTGAGTATGTGCTCGCTGACGGAACTATTCATCTCCGTCTTACAACTGTAGAACTTGTCGGAGACTTCATATCTCTCGACCCAGGCATGAGCTTGGAAAACCATTTTTAGCTCTTGGAACTTCTCATATGCTCCGTGTTGCTCAAAATGCTTTTGGAGCCTCGGTTCTAAGCTATAAAGCATGCCGCACTGAACCAGGGAGTAATCATCACTGCGCGTCTGCCAGGCGTTCATAACGTCTTGTTTTGCTGGGAAAACAGGTGCTTCACCTAGCGGTGCATCAAGGACATATGCTTTCCTGGCAGCTATGAGGATAATCCTCAGGTTACGGACCCAGACCGTGTAGTTGTTGTCATCGTCTTTCAGCTTGGTTTTCTCTAGGAACGCGTTGAAGTTGAGGGCAACATTAGCGTGGGCCATTTGATCTACAAGACATATTGCAAAGAATTTTAGACTATGTTCATGATAATTAAGTTCATATAATCAAATTATTTAATGAACTCCCACTCAGATAGACATCCCTCTAGTCATCTAAGTGATACATGATCCGAGTCAACTAGGCCGTGTCCGATCATCACGTGAGATAGACTAGTCATCATCGGTGAACATCTTCATGTTGATCGTATCTTCTGTACGACTCATGTTCGACCTTTCGGTCTTCTGTGTTCCGAAGCCATGTTTGTACATGCTAGGCTCGTCAAGTCAACCTAAGTGTATTGCGTGTGTAAATCTGGCTTACACCCGTTGTATGTGAATGTTAGAACCTATCACACCCGATCAACACATGGTGCTTCAGAACAACGGACCTTAGCAACGGTGCACAGTTAGGGGGAACATTTTCTTGAAATTATTGCGAGGGATCATCTTATTTATGCTACCGTCGTTCTAAGCAAATAAGATGTAAAACATGATAAACATCACATGCAATCAAATAGTGACATGATATGGCCAATATCATTTTGCTCCTTTTGATCTCCATCTTTGGGGCGCCATGATCATCATTGTCACCGGCATGACACCATGACCTCCATCATCATGATCTCCATCATCATGTCTTCATGAAGTTGTCTCATCAACTATTACTTCTACTACTATGGCTAACGGTTAGCGATAAGGTAAAGTAATTACATGACGTTTATGTTGACACGCAGGTCATAAATAAATTAAGACAACTCCTATGGCTCCTGCCGGTTGTCATACTCATCGACATGCAAGTCGTGATTCCTATTAAAAGACCATGATCAATCTCATACATCACATATATCATTAATCGCATCCTTTTGGCCATATCACATCACACGACATATGCTGCAAGAACAAGTTAGATGTCCTCTAATTGTTGTTGCAAGTTTTTACGTGGCTGCTATAGGTTTCTAGCAAGAACGTTTCTTACCTACGCCAAAACCACAACATGATATGCCAATTTCTATTTACCCTTCATAAGGACCCTTTTCATCGAATCCGATCCGACAAAAGTGGGAGAGACAGACACCCGCTAGCCACCTTATGCAACTAGTGCATGTCAGTCGGTGGAACCAGTCTCACGTAAGCGTACGTGTAAGGTCAGTCCGGGCCGCTTCATCCCATAATGCCTCCGAATCAAGATAAGACTAGTAACGGCAAGTAAATTGACACAATCGACGCCCACAACAACTTGTGTTCTACTCGTGCATAGAAACTACGCATAAACCTGGCTCATGATGACACTGTTGGGGATCGTTGCAGAAATTAAAAAATTTCTACGCATCACCAAGATCAATCTATGGAGTAACTAACAACGAGAGAGAAGGGAGTGTATCTTCATACCCTTTAAGATCGCGAGTCGGAAGCGTTGCAAGAACGCGGTTGGAGGAGTCGTACACGTAGCGATTCAGATCGCGGCCGAATCCGATCTAAGCACTGAACAACGGCGCCTCCGCGTTCAACACACGTGCAGCCCGGTGACGTCTCCCGCGCCTTGATCCTGCAACGAGGAGGGAGTGGTTGAGGAAGAAGGCTCCAACAGCAGCACGATGGCGTGGTGGTGATGGAGTGGCAGTTCTCCGGCAGGGCTTCGCCAAGCTCACGCAGAGGAGGAGAGGTGTTGGGGAGGGGAGGGGCTGCACCGTGTTGCAGCCCTTCCCTCGCCCCTCTATTTTTAGGGAGAAGGGGGAAGGCGGAAAGCCCCTCTAGATGAGATCTAAAGGGGGGGCGGCGGCCAAGGGGGAGGGGGCTTGCCCCCCAAGCAAGGGTGGCGCCCCCCTTTAGGGTTCCCCCCAAACCCTAGGCGCATGGGCCCTAGGGTGGGATGGCGCCCAGCCAACTAGGGGCTGGTCCCCTTCCACCTACAGCCCATAAGGCCCTCCGGGGCAGGTGGACCCTCCCGGTGGACCCCCGGAACCCCTCCGGTGGTCCCGGTACAATACCGGCATACCCCCGAATATTTCCGGTGACCATATGATGACTTCCCATATATAAATCTTCACCTCTGGACTATTCCGGAACTCCTCATGACGTCCGGGATCTCATCCGGGACTCTGCACAATATTCGGTAATCACATACAAATCTTCCTAATAACCCTAGCGTCATCGAACCTTAAGTGTGTAGACCCTACGGGTTCAGGAACCATGCAGACATGACCGAGACAACTCTTCGGCCAATAACCAACAGCGGGATCTGGATACCCATGTTGGCTCCCACATGTTCCACGATGATCTCATCGGATGAACCACGATGTCGACGATTCAAGAAATCCTATATACAATTCCCTTTGTCAATCGGTACGTTACTTGCCCGAGATTCGATCGTCGGTATCCCAATACCTCGTTCAATCTCGTTACCGGCAAGTCACTTTACTCGTTCCGTAACACATCATCCCGTGACCAACCCTTTAGTCACATTGAGCTCATTATGATGATGTCTTACCGAGTGGGCCCACAGATACTTCTCCGTCATACGGAGTGACAAATCCCAGTCTCTATTCGTGCCAACCCAACAGACACTTTTGGAGATACCCGTAGTGCACCTTTATAGCCACCCAGTTACGTTGTGACATTTGGCACACCCAAAGTATTCCTACAGTATCCGGGAGTTGCACAATCTCATGGTCTAAGGAAAAGATACTTGACATTAGAAAAGCTCTAGCAGACGAACTACACGATCTTGTGCTATGCTTAGGATTGGGTCTTGTCCATCACATCTTTCCCTTAATGATGTGATCCCGTTATCAATGGCATCCAATGTCCATAGTCAGGAAACCATGACCATCTGTTCATCAATGAGCTAGTCAACTAGAGGCTCACTAGGGACATGTTGTGGTCTATGTATTCACACATGTATCACGATTTCCGGATAATACAATTATAGCATGAACAATAGACAATTATCATGAACAAGGAAATATAATAATAACCATTTTATTATTGCCTCTAGGGCATATTTCCAACACCAGGACATTTGGAGTGGCCGTCAAGAAACAAGGGAGGAAGGCACAAGGCAGGGGGCGCGCCTACCCCCCCTGGGCGCGCCCTTCACCCTCGTGGGCCCTTTGTTGCTCCACCAACGTATTTCTTCCTCCTATATATATCCACATACCCGCCCCCCCCCCC
>NC_041386.1:635852475-635902345 GCF_002162155.2 Triticum dicoccoides
CTGGAGCTCCGCCGGAGGGGGCATTGATCACGGAGGGCCTCTACATCAACTCCATGGCCTCTCTGGTGATGTGTGAGTAGTTTACTTCAGACCTACGGGTCCATAGTTATTATCTAGATGGCTTCTTCTCTCTCTTTGGATCTCAATACAAAGTTCTCCTCGATTTTCTTGGAGATCTATTCGATGTAATCTTCTTTCGCGGTGTGTTTGTCGAGATCCGATGAATTGTGGGTTTATGATCCAGATTATCTATGAACAATATTTGATTCTCCACTGAATTCTTTTATGTATGATTGGTTTATCTTTGCAAGTCTCTTGAAACTATCAGTTTGGTTTGGCCTACAAGAGTGATCTTTCTTGCAATGGGAGAAGTGCTTAGCTTTGGGTTCAATCTTGCGGTGCTCGATCCCAGTGACAGAAATGGAACCGACGCGTATTGTATTGTTGCCATCGAGGATAAAAAGATGGGGTTTATATCATATTGCATGAGTTTATCCCTCTACATCATGGCATCTTCCTTAAAGCATTACTCTGTTCTTATGAACTTAATACTCTAGATGCATGCTGGATAGCGGTCGATGTGTGGAGCAATAGTAGTAGATGCAGAATCGTTTCGGTCTACTTGTCTCGGACGTGATGCCTATATACATTATCATACCTAGATATTCTCATAACTATGCTCAATTCTATCTATTGTTCGACAGTAATTCGTTTACCCACTGTAATACTTATGCTCTTGAGAGAAGCCACTAGTGAAACCTATGGCCCCCGGGTCTATCTTTCATCATATTAATCTTCCAATACTTAGTTATTTCCTTTGCCATTTATTTTACTTTGCATCTTTATCATAAAAATACCAAAAATATTATGTTATCATATCTATCATATCTCAGTCTCGTAAGTGACTGTGAAGGTCTTGATAACCCCTTTATCGCATTGGTTGCGAGGTTCTTATTTGTTTGTGTAGGTGCGTGGGACATGAGCGTGATCTCCTACTGGATTGATACCTTGGTTCTCAAAAACTGAGGGAAATACTTACGCTACTTTGTTGCATCACCCTTTCCTCTTCAAGGGAAAAACAACACAGTGCTCAAGAGGTAGCAGGCCAAACTCGCGACGCCGAAGTACGCTGTAAAAGTTGTTCGGACTTTGTTGGCAACTCATTTGTTCCCTACCGAGCCCCTAGCAGGTTAAGCCGGAGTATGTTTGTGAAACAACCATGGGAGGCGTATTTATTTGCAGAAAGACGTGGGTAATTAATTCGGATAGTGTGAACTGGGACCCACTCTAAAATTCCATAAAAGGCCAATCATTTTTTTCCCATAAAGGTGTGTGAGTTCTTCTGCCAGGTCTACCCTGGGCCATATGTTAGCACCTGCAACTAAATTTGGTTTAGATTTCTCCAGTTCCTCACCACATTAATGAAGGAAAATTAATTATCAGAAATTTCAACACCACACATAGTTAAAACACAATGGAACAAAAAATACAGTACAGTTTCTATATTGATTGGTAACTTAGCTCCAAAACTAGAGCACGCTACGCTGAGCTAACTAGATAAAGTCGATCGAGCCAAGCTTCGTAATACAAAGCTTCTCTTGAGCCACGCAATTACATCAGCGACTTGAGCGATCGGGCTTTAACAGGCTTCCTCCACCTCGTCTTGAACGGGCTCTTCATCGTGATAATGTTGCGCAGTTGTTTGCCATTTCAACCAAGTGTGTCGCTGTTGCTGCTCTCCTCATCGCAGCTGACAATGTTGGAATTCCTCCCATTGAGCCTAGGCTTCTCGACCTGTGTTGATGTCGGCAGAGCCTGATGGTCAGTTACATTATCCTGGCTTGCACTAAAATCAAATTGTGTTTGGGTGCATGCCTCATCTTTCTGTTGTTCAATGGGTAGTGGAGGTTATTCCAGCACACTATTGCCACCGCTTGATCTGCGATGCCCCTTGGAGCTGCGTGAGGGGCCAAACCCGTCGTAGTAGTAGAACGCCTCACCCATGTCAATGATGGGCCTCTTCTTTTGTGGCTTTTTGCCATCCCTCTTCTTGCATTTCCTCACTCCCTTCTTCACTTTGATACCTTATTCGTCTTTGACTTGCTCTCATTCTCCTTCCCCTCCATCACTTTCACAGCCATGTTGATGTCCCCACCGACCATATCTACAGTCGTCTTCTCCTTGATGGAGCCAATGGGCATGCTGATACTGGATGGGAAGAGCCAACTAGCTCATCGGATAGTTCTGAAGTAAGTCTTCTCGAAGCGTTCCTCCACCTGAATGAGATGGTAATTTGGAAAAAACTTCTCAACGGATAAAAAGAGCTAGAACTAGTAGTATAATGAACTGAAATGGGGTATAGTCAAGTACTCCGTGCATTCGGAAATACTTGTTGGTGAAATGGATACAAATGAATGTATCTAGAACTAAAATACGTCTAGATACATCCATTTCTCCGATAAGTTTTTTCGGTCGGAGGGAGTACTATCGTATGTAGAAAGGAACCCAATAGCCTGCAAACATTCGCTGGGAGGATGACAATTTCTTCCGAAACATGTGACAACTTATGGGAAGAAGGGAAAAAATGCGGCAAAAAGGCAGGATTTGCCATCTCCCACCACGTAAACTTGCCACACAAAAATGTTCGCTTGTCACCCCCTTCCCAGCTGACATTCGCCAGATAACATATCCCATGTAGGATTGCAGATTATTTTGGTTAAATTCATGTTCAGTATGTACCTATATCTAGGTAAAAAAATTGAACTCAATTTGATTTTAAATTGCATCTGAAATTTTCCTGGTAATACTAGTAACCGCGGTAACCAAGCATATCTCGCCGCCCCACAAGAAAAGAAAATCTCCATTCATAATCTAAAACCTTGGGCAAGATCCATGTCCGACCTTGCTGCCATTGCCACGCCAGCGCGGCCACCTACCAGCCACATATTATAGCGAGATTGCGCGTGGTAACTACAGGACCTTGACGCAACACCATTTACTTGGTAACGCACCCGGCAGAGGAAAGCTAGGGGAAACACGCTGGGTGCTGCACAGAAACAAGCGGCGGCGCGCAAATCTTCAACACACACATACATACAGCAAGCACCAAGCAAGTAGCGGGAAGGCAGGAAAGTGAGATGGAGCGAGTGGGGCAAAATTACCTCGGGATCCGAGAGGTCGATCTCAGCCATGAGTTCCCATGGCGACTTGTTGAGCTCGCAGCAAGGATGCCCGCAGGAGGAGGCCTCGGCACTAGTAGAAAAGGGGGCTTTGGTCCAGGCCGGGTAACCCCATTAGTCCCGGTTCAGTCCAGAACCGGGACCAATGGGTGCATTTATCCCGGTTCTTGCGGCTAAGGCATTAGTCCCGGTTCACCTGGGCCCTTTAGTCCCGGTTCATGCCACGAACCGGGACTAAAGGGTGCGAAGCCCATTAGTCCCGGTTGGTGGCACCAACCGGGACTAAGGGTCTAACCTTTAGTACCGGTTGGTGCCACCAACCGGGACTAATGGCCTTTGAGGCATTAGTACCGGTTCATGGCACGAACCGGTACTAAAGGTCCCATTTTCAAACTCTCCCCCCCCCCCATGGACCGCCTTTTCAGTTTTAGAAAAAACAAAAGAAAATGATGGAAATGTCAAAAAAATAAAATAAAATAAGTTTCCCATGTGATATGTGGTCTAGTTGTTGGGAAAATTTACAAATATGAATTTTGACTTTATTTACAAATATGGATTTCAACTTTATTTGTAATAACTTTTGCATACGAATTCGGATTAAAAAGTTTTTTATATGAAAAATCATCTACTCGAAAAGTTACATTCGATGGAGACGGCCTATGGCCTGTTTGCAAATTTGTAGAATCCTCAAATTCCAAAAGGAAAAAAAGTTATGCTCAAATATCAGTTTTTTTTAATTTTCATTAAATCTGGTCAAACTATGGTCAAACTACTTATTCAAGAAGTATTAGTGTTACTAAATAATTATTCAAGAATATTAGTGTTATTAAATAATTATTTCAGTTTTTTTGAATTTTGGTCAAATCTGGTCAAACTATGGTCAAACTGTGGTCAAACTACTTATTCAAGAAATATTAGTGTTACTAAATAATAATTATTTTTTAGAACAATAGTTTCAAACTCAAACAGTGAAATGTGTGACTTCATGCTCAAGCTAAACTCCTGAGGGTTAATAGGATTAACATCTTACTATTGTCAGGAAAACAACGAGTGCAGACTTGGAAACGAGGGAGAATAGAACCTGGAAGTCAAGCGTGCTCAGGCTGGGGGAGTGGGAGGATGGATGACCATCCGGGAAGTTAGATGATTTGGAATGATGAGGGGTGATTAGAGATTAAATTGAGCAGTGATGAGAGGGGTGATTAGAGACTAGAGGCTAAAATAATTCAGAAATTTGAAAATAAAAAAAATTCAAAAAAAATTCAAAATGGATATATATCTTCTGTTGTCAAGTCTCAACTTTATCTGGTCTATGAAATGGATATAAATATATTATATATATTAGTTCAGTTCAAAATTACATTTTTGTGTGACTATTATGTTTATGTTTTCACTTGATTATTAATGTGAATTTACGCTACAAAAGTTTGGTGCTATATTATGTGTTGTGTACACGAATACCCGAATTTTGTTTGTAGATTATACACATAGGCTTAATTTGCCCAGGCTCAAAAAAATCAAAAAATTTCCTTTAGTACCGGTTGGTGTTACCAACCGGGACTAAAGGTGGACCTCCAGGCAGCGACCACATGGAGGGCCTTTAGTCCCGGTTCTGGTTTGAACCGGGACTAAAGGGTCAGGGCATTAGTAACGACCCTTTAGTCCCAGTTCAAGAACCGGGACTAAAGGCCCTTATGAACCAGGACTAAAGGCCCTTTTTCTACTAGTGCGGGCACCACCAGCCCGGCGCTGGATTCGTGGGCTTGGTCCGTCGCCGGCGGCGGCGAGGACAACTCGAATCGAGGTGGGTCAAAGGGGGCCGGGGCGGGGGCGAAGGTTGTGCGCGGCTGCGCCGCCCAGCAGGCGGGAGGCTGACCTGCGGATCCGCATGGCAGCCGGGGGCAGAGCGATGGGGGGTTGGGATATGCGGAGGTAACTAGCAACTGGAGGTAGGGTTTGAGATTTGTCGAAACGCGATTAATGGTGGAGCCACCGCCCAGCCACCTTGGGCACTTGCCCGGGCTTGTTGGCTCGTAACAGCAACGATCGACAGATTATACAGAGGGCTTAAATTGATCGATAACTTGCTTTACCTGGGCAAAAACCATTGGGCCTTCTTTTCTCACCGGTTCACAGCCCAACAAACAAGCAGTACTGTAGTCTGCAGTCCGGGCAGAAAAAAAAGAAACAACGCCGGGAATACCTATGATGGACGGTTCGATCGCTCCAACTCTCCTGTCAGGCTGTCCCTTCATTTCTCACACGCGAGCGCAGGGACTGGGCGACAGAGGGGCCCTGGCGGCTGGCCCTGAGGCTGAGCCCTAGACGGCAAGACGCAGGGCCGGCGGCGAGCGATGCTAGGCTCCCAAGCAGTCTTCTCGTCCGGCTCTCCTTCCTCTCATCCGGCTTCGGCTTCCATCGGTAAGAAATCTCTATCGAAATTAGGGCTAGGGATCCCTCATCTCTGAAGTCTGAATAATTAGTATGGGTTAGGGAAGTAGGGATTGATGCAAGGTATGGATCGTAATACATACACACCCGTCTAATATACATATGCAGGCTACGGTTTGTAATAAGCAACTAATGGTGTGAGAGTTCAAGGTCGGGCTTAGGTGTTAGGGCTTAAATTTAGGAAAAAAAATTATTGGGGATGATCATGAATTCATGACTAGAGAATTTATTTATTTTTGGCTGCTGAAACTACAAAATCTAGGTATATAAGAAGAGGGCAGCTTGCAGACCATGGAATTCATGCAGTATTTCTTACCTTCAAACTGAATAAACTGCGTAGCGAGAGAATGATTCAAATGTTACACCGAGCGGAAGTTATTCAAATTAGTTGATGATAAAGATAATTAATATTCGAACATTTACTGCAATGAAGTCTCACAAAGGGCATTTGCCTCGTGATTTTCTTTAGCACATTGTCAGTATATTCCATCTGACCATCACTGTTATCGCAAGCATTCCATTGTAATATATTCACATCTCACAACCAAATTTCTTTTAGTAATCATTCTTTATCTTGTAGTGCCTTCTATGAATTTGGCCATGGCGAGTTTGCCTCTAAGCAAGGCAGGTTAGGTATCTTTCTTTTCGCAAAAATAAACAAGTGAAAGATGCTTTTGAAAGTGGTGGAAGAAAACTGCACAATGACATGCGGCGACATCTGGTATGGATAGCTTTACTTTTGCTGGCAATATGGCCAGTTTGCCTCTATGCAAAGTTGGTTATATATCTTCTGTTGTCAAGTCTCAACTTTATCTGGTCTATGAAATGGATATAAATATTATATATATATATATATATATATATATATATATATATATTAGTTCACTTCAAAATTACATTTTTGTGTGACTATTATGTTTATGTTTTCACTTGATTATTAATGTGAATTTCCGCTACAAAAGTTTGGTGCTATATTATGTGTTGTGTACACGAATACCCGAATTTTTTTGTAGATTATACACTTAGGCTTAATTTGCCCAGGCTCAAGAAAAGTTCTGGCTCCGCCACTGAACGCGATGATGAAAATATACTAACTTGCAAGGTACTTAGTGCACCACTTGGGCATTCGGTGGTGAGACCAGAAGACCCTTGCTGCCCTCGGGGTCGCTCTCGCTCACTCGCACAGCAGCGGCGCTGCCAGTCGGCCACCCAAAAGCCTCTGGTTCGCCATTCAAAGCCCTCACATCGTCGCTGAAGAAGGCCGATCCGCGATAGACTACGACGATAGGGCGTCTCTGCCAGTACCCTCCCTTCACACGCTTCTCCACTAGGCACTCACAATCCCCTCCTTTGCCACTTAGACCCCCTACCATTCTCTCCCATTACAGACTCGTCCCAGATTTGGTCCTCTCTTTGCCGGCTCGATGGTCGTCCTGAACAACGGACGACCCCTACAAGATGTTATGTCTGGTAGCTGTCCGTGGTCAGCCCCCTGGTTCCTTCCAATGTTGATGACCCCCGTCCATATGTGGTTGTGTGGTTGCCTAGGGTGCGCCGTGTGTTTTCTGTCCGCCCCTTTCTGGCACTGAGGTCCCCTGGGGTTGATACATCGTATGGCATTTAGGCCTCTAACTGGTGTGTCATTACGGCCAACCGCATCCTAGTCGGTAGTGCAACTAGTGTGTGGATGTGGTGACCATCCAACGATGCTCACCCCTCCTCTGCTGCTGAAGGACCCTCTAGGTATCGGGCGGTTAGTGCAACAACTCATGGTGCAAACTTTCTAGTTGGTTTTGTGGGTGTATGCTCTGGGAGAAATCCCTGCTCTCGTTTCGTGCGTGAGCTAGCCTTGATGGCGATATTCGTGTCATGCATGAACCTCCCTAGAGACATGGTCTTTGAGTTCAGACGTGTGCTCTTATCTGTTGGTAAGTTTCAAAAAGTATGCATTGATGGCGCTAGGCCTACGGTATCTTATACAAGCTGAAGCAGGGCCACTCGATAGAACGCATCTTGTTATATAATCTCGTAATAGTTTACCTTTACTATGTACACAATCCCAACACAATAAAACACAAGCATGATGTAGGATTTTATCTTCTCAGAGAGCCTGAACCTGGATAAACATGTGTCCCTATTATCATCGTCCCAAAGCGCTTATCTTAGGATTCCCTACAAGGAGATTTGCCGGATTTAGCTCTGACAGTGATGGCCTATATAGATCCTACTAGGTGGACGTCATGGCTTGATGGGAGTTCAGATCGGCTCTAGCACGCTCTACGTGCTGGAGCAAATCTTCACCTATGGCGATGGCACTTTCGTCGCCGACTCGACTAGCCACATCGGTCAAGGAAAGAACTATGTCCCAGCTTGGATCATCAAAGATTTGACGAGCGTCTTCATCAACATCAAATTAATCTCAACGGGGATCATGGAAAATTTCTTCCATCTATCTCGGGAGCTCAACATCAACATTGTTCTCGTGTGGCCGTCTAGAAATACATGAACAACAGATTTGTTTGCGTCGGCCTGCCTTTTCGAACACCATTTCACTGATCCACTTGATGGGATTGTGCAAACATGAGTTTAGAACAACCCTATAAAATTTCATGGCGAACCAACATTGCGATCTCCAGCAATTTCCACGGAATTATGGGAGGAGACGGCTAGCGGTTAAATCCAGCCCCATTGGAAGATCCGACTGTTAAGATCATGCCAAATTGTCATGACTACAACCCTAAATATTTCACCTCAATCCGATGGTGCAAACTCTGGAAAACCTCCAAAAGATGCGTCAAGTTGTGAATCTATTTTCCGCTTCAAAACGAATCGGAGATGAGTTCATATTTCTTCAAAAACAGACTATCAAACGACCTCTACTTGACAAGATTTTTTGTCAGGTATTGTGTTATGTTCTCAAACACATGCGTGCAAAATTTGAAGCCTTTTTCTGATTTGCTCTTCATCATCGCGCTGGTATGGCACTAGGCCGATCTTGTCTGCCAAGTTGACTCGTCACCTCAGCAAGCCGACATGCGTTAGCATCGCCGCACTGTTGAATCATCGAATTCATGGCAACCATGCTACATCATCACCTGGTCGAGTCAACCTCCTCGCTCCTCCAGGCCAACTTGCTCCATCATGTCGGCTTACTCGAGGTTCTAGCGTCACTTTGCCAACCTACTTCGTCACATTGGCTAGCCCAGGGTTCCAGCATCACTTTGTCGACCTACTCCGTCACGTTGGCTGGCTTGGGTTCCGGCTTCACTTCATCGACCTACTTCGTCGCGCCGGCTAGCCTGGGGTTCCAGTAGCACTTCGTCGACCTGCTCCGTCATGTCGGCTGGCAAGGGGTTCCAGCAGCACTTCACTGACCTGCTCCATCACGTCGGCTTACCTGGGGTTTGAGCGGTACTTCAGTGACCTGCTTTGTCACATCGACTGGCCCGGGGTTCCATCCCGGGGCTTCGCCTCGCAACACCGACTTGTTTAGTCACGTCAGCCCACCACGTCAACCACGATATCTGGCAGGTTGATCGATGTATCCCACATAATCGACCAAGGGGCTATTCACCCTCCCCGCTACTCGTCCTAGGCATATTCAAGGCCGGTGTCTTGCAAGTTGATCGACGGATCCCGTTGAACCAGCCTGGGGACTATTGCGCCCTCACGGCTGGTCGACATAATCATAGGCCCTGTTTGGATACTCTAACTCAGTTAGAAGTTAGAGTTAGATTCTAACCTTGAACTAACCCTGAACTAACTCTAATCAAAGAGTTGTTTGGATGGTAGAGTTAGATTGATAATAAATATTCTTTCTCAATCATTTGACCACTTTGAACCCTGTTTGGATGGGAGGGGTAACTTTTTTTTACCATTTTTTCTAGTAAGCCCAGGAGAATTAACCCAAATAAAATCCTCTAGTGTGGGCTAGTCTTTTGGGTGGGTTAGATCCAACTAACCCAAACTAACCCATCATGTTTGGATACTTTTGGGTTATTTGAACCCCAACTAACTAAAACTAACTCTAACTTAGGGATCCAAACAGGGCCATAGTTCTGACCGACATATGGCAAGTTGATCGACTGATCCCTCAAAACCTGCCTGGGGGCTATGACTCCCATGCCGCTGGTTGACTAAATTATTTTCCAAGCCCCCATATGGCAGGTTGATCAATGGATCCTGCAGAACCGGCTTGGGGGATATTTATGCCCAAACGATGCTGCTCGGTTGAGGCAGTTTCCTAGAAGATTTAATTCTTGCGTTGGCCATGTTGCCCAACCTAAGTCTCGGGGGCTACTGGATGCGTGTTTATTCAAAGACAGTAAGCCAATTCCCAAGGATATTCGATCCTTTTAGGTCGGCCATGTTGCCCAGCCTAAATTTCGGGGGCTATTGCATCGACGTTTCTCATGAAATTTTTAAGTGCAATATGGGTTTCCGAGGAGGATTTCGATCCTCAGGTCGGCAACGTGCGTCCGACATGAGTCACGAGGGCTACCACACATACACATTTTTTCTAAGTGATTCCTCGAAGAAGGTTTAAATCCTCAGGCCGACTACTTGTGCGTGACTTGAGTCTCGAGGGCAACTTCGCACTAACGTTTTTTCTACAAAGACAGCATTTCACTGACCCATAGCCCGACATCCTCCCTGCCGAGTTGCAGCTTGCTAACGATAGGACACAACGTTGTTAAGTACTTTGGCTATCGGATTTTGGGCCAATATTCACCTTGAGGGTTACTAGCTTTAAATCTTGGTAGAGAATAATTTTTTTATTTTTGTGTTTTTGCGGGTGCGGTAGAGAATAAATTGTATCAATAAAAAAATTCACAAAAATTTGGCTTGCGGAAGCCGGCTTGGCGGGAAAATATTTTCCCATCGAAGCTGGCTATCTTCATAGACAAATCAAGATCAAGGTAGTTTGCATAAGTTTAGAGGAAGCCCAACATCTACAGCCAAATGCGTGAAAACAGTGACCGAAGACATTTGTATGAACCAGTTTCAAGCCCGGCGACCGAAGACGACGTGCAGCTCGGATGGCCCGAGGTGTAGCCACACTAGAAGACCGGCGTAGGAGCTACTGACGGTTTTCTGACTAAGGGCCTCTCACCATGTCTACTCTCAGCTTGGTGGGCCGGGCTAAGGACCCTTTGTCGGTTCCGTATTGGGCCACTTTGGGCCTCCCATAGCGAATAACAATCTCTTGGTTGCTTACTTGTAATCTATAAACATTCCAACGCAATAAACACACGTAGGATGTAGGGTTTTATCTTTTCAGAACCTGGGTAAATCCTATGTTTTTGTTACCCTCGTCCCAAAGAGGCCTAGCTTACGACCCCCTACGAGAAGATCTGTCAATTTGGTTATTTCCGGTACCCACAAAAACCGAGTTTGCAATGGCATGAGCTTCCTAGCAGTCTCGTGGGCATGGTAAACATGCACTACTCCATCTCCTTGATGAACGTCCCACCACCTCTTCTTGTTAGCAACAACACCCAGCGGCTTAGCCTCTGCCGCCAGCACGTCCCTCCCAGCAACACCACCATCTCCACTGCAACAGTGGTGCAGTGGGTATACATCACCAGAGACTGAGTAGGATAAGGGAAGGGTGATAGGATGGCATAGCAAAGGTGCGAAGGGATTAGCGTTGTTATTGGCACCAGATTTGCTGCAGGTTGGTTGCTCTCAATAGGAATACTGTAGGGAGCGTCTGCTGGTTGATTGGGCCACTTGGACCTTATTTTTGTGCCAAACCTGCAGATTGTTGTAGTAGGCTAGTCATAGGGCCAGTTTTTCTGACGGCTTAAAAAATAAGCTGGCTCCTTCCTAGCTTTTCCATAAGCCGCCTCCCTCATTCATCTGGACTTTGAACTAGTTATGCCATTACTAATCTAGAAGCCTTAACAAATTTTAGGAGCGGCTTATTTTTTAAGCTGGGGAGAGGTAGCTTATTTTTTAAGCCATGAAAAAGAACTGGCCCATAGTGGGGAATAAGTTACACAAGCGTCATGCATATGACACTAGTCTATGTTAATACCTTTAGAGCAACTTCAACGTAGTGTCCCAAACGGACGCTGCTTTTGTCCGCTTTTTATCCGTTTGGATAGGCCGAGCGGACATCCGTGTCTGTTTTTTCATTTGGGTCAGCCGGTGTGCCGACCGCGGGACTGACGCACTTTCAACATAAAGCCACGTTTTCCGCGACACCCGAGGCCTCGAGCATGGTCATGTCCAAAATGCCCTCCTAGAAGCCACGTTGATGTCGCACGCGCCGGTGAGGACAGGGGTGTTGTTGACCCGGGGGACGGGCGGCTCTCGGGCGATATCGAAGCTGGAGGGCACGATGAGGCCGCCCACGGCGAGCACACTGAGGTTGTACGGCTCCTTGGTGACATCGCTGAGGACGGTGGCATTCGACCCGGGAATCGGCAGCGCGGGGGGAGCGAACGACAACGGGGAAGCCTGTGGCCGCGGCCGTGAGGTCGACAGCGCCAAGGTCGGAGGGTGCGCGGCTGGTGGTCTGGAAGACATGGTGACGGGTGAGGCCGGACGGGTAGAGGTACTCGAGGAGTACATGATAGCGCAGCAGGCTAACGAGGTCGGCGCCTGCAGACGCGGCGAAGGCGGAGGGCGAGCGCGGCAGGTTGGCGTTGGGCACAGTCAGGCGTGGCAGGTTGGCGTTGGGCCGCTGTCGGTGTCAAAACCGGCGGATCTCGGGTAGGGGGTCCCGAACTGTGCGTCTAAGGTTGATGGTAACAGGAGACATGGGACCCAATGTTTACCCAGGTTCGGGCCCTCTTGATTGATATAGATGAATATGAGTGTTACAAGAGTTGATCTACCACGAGATCGTAATAGCTAAACCCTAGAAGTCTAGCCTGTATGACTAAGGTATTGAGTATATCCTGTTCGGACTACACCCTCTGGTTTATATAGACACCGGAGGGATCTAGGGTTACATAGAGTCGGTTACACAAGATGGAATCTTCGTAGTTGTTTGCCAAGCTTGCCTTCCAGCCAAGGAGAGTCCCATCCGGACACGGGTACATTCTTCGGTCTTCATATCTTCACAGCCCATCAGTCCGGCCCATAGATAACAGGCCGGACGCCCGAGGACCCCTTAGTCCAGGACTCCCTCAGTAGCCCCTGAACCTGGCTTCAATGACAAGGTATCCGGCGCGTAGTGCTGTCTTCGGCATTGCAAGGCGGGTTCCTCCTTCCGAACTCCCGAATAGTCTTCGGACGAAACGAACGTGTCCGGATCTACAACGCACAGTTGTAGAGGGTATAGCACTTTCATGAATCCGATCTGCTGACAATCTTTAATAATCTGACGTCACACCCTCCTAGCCTTTATTTCGAACCGTTTCCTATCCCGCCGTTCCATGTTTTGGGGGCGTGGTTTTTACTGGCACGTCTTGTCGAAGCAGGGATCGTGCCCCCTTATTGCGGGATTTTCATCAATACGGGCATGGGTAACCCAACCATCCTGCAGGAAATATTCCTTAGGAATAGGATGGTTCTTAGGCTTTAGGAGGAGGCGTTCAATACCGGAGGCCTTTATAAAGGAACCAAGGGCCGTCTTTTTTACGCCAAACTTCTCTTCAGCCTTCTCAACCCCGAGTTCCAACACCCAAGGTTCGACTCCATTGCTTTCAGCCTTCCCATCATGTCCGGATCCAGCTCCCAAGGCCGATGGGTGGCTTCCTCCGTTACAGAGGAGGATATTGCAAAGCTTCGGGCAGCCAGATATCTGACTGCAGAGATCCACCACTGGCTTCCTGCTCAAAGACAAGTTATTCTGACCCCCAGATCCGGCGAGAGGGTTGTGTTCATCCCCCACTTCCTTCGGGGGTTAGGGTTTGCGCTTCACCCCTTCGTCCGGGGGCTAATGTTTTATTACGGACTGGATTTTCATGACCTTGCCCCGGACTCGATTCTCCATGTCTCAGCGTTTATCATTACATGCGAGGCCTTCCTTCGAATCCCCCCACACTTCGGCTTATGGCTCAAGACCTTTAGTGTGAAACCGAAGATAGCCGACGAGGAACAGGTGGAGTGCGATGGTGCTACAATCAGCCAACACGCCAACACTCCCTGGCCAAAAGGTTCCTTTGCCGAGACTTCGAATTACTAGCAGCGGGAGTGGTTTTACATTACAGGGCCCCGCAGTACTAAGTGGGTTGCTGCACCCACTTTCCGTCCTGGCCCACCATCACAGCTTGCATCATGGGTCAACAAGGGGCTGGACTGGGGATCGGTTGATGAAGTGCGGACTTTACAAAGCCGCATTCGAACCCTCCTCGAGAGAGATATCGATCTCATTAGTGTGATTCAAGTGATGTTATACCACTGAACCCTACCCTGCCAGCGTAGGCCTCGCCGCATGTGGGATTTTAATCCAGAAGGACCACAGACCATCCAACACTTCTTCGTTGCCACACATGAAGGGATGTGGAGGTTATTTTTTGGGAAGCGAAAACATTGGCTGGATACCGCTGAGGACGCTGGCCTCAACTGTAATCATATGGATACCCCGGTAAGCACTTGGCTCTCGAATACTTTGCGGTCATGCATCCAGTAATATGACACTGAGCAGGCTATCTTTTTTCAGGGCTGGATAAAGAAGGCGGAACTGATTATATGTTCGGCCCCTCTGCCCAAGGGTCCATCGAATCCTGTCCTAACCAGGATGCTGGCCCCAGCACCATACCGGATGCGGGAGAAGGAGGACGAGGCGGAGGACAAGGGGACCAAGGACGGCGTCTATTCCCAAGGAACCCCAGACTTTATGTCTGGAGGAATAAAAATCCCCTCATCCGAAGACAAAAGTAAAGGGGGGCCACTATCTCTTTCCCTCCCAAGAAGAAGAGGGCCGCCTCCAAAGATTGGGAGAAGCAGGCTCCTAAGTGAGGCAAGATGCCTATGGGAGGCGACCCGGGCCAGGAGGACGTCGAAGCGCAATCTCATGACGAGGACGAGCCTCCGGCCCAATCATAAGTGAACAAGGCTGTTCTAAACATATCCCGTTCTTTTCATATGATGCCTAAAATATACACTTTTTGCAGCCCAATGCGCAGTCCCCTTCGACAATCCTCCTCCTCGGGGGACCTTCTCTCGGAGATGATGGAGAGCGAGACGCCCCCACCGGCCTCTCCGTCCAATAGGGCAGACGATCTTGAGGTGTCGTCGTGAAGGGTCTCCCCCGACCAACAAGTGGTGCAAGGGATGACAAAGATGCTATACGAAGGTGATACTTCGGCGGCCCAGGGTCCGGGGAACAACAATGAAGACCCTAAACAGTCTGGAATGCAGCCGGATACAAATAAACGGATCCCTTCAAAGGGTGGTCGTACTCCTGCGGTTGCCTCCGGAGACCCAGAGGCGCCAGATATCTTGACGAACATGCTGTGGCAGGCGTCTGTTTCAGAGGGACATCGTACCTTGATGGTTACGGTGATTGAAAAGGTCCTATCCGCAAAGAGCGGATTGAATGAGGCCTTTGCGAGCCTGCTGAGAGGCTTCGAGGTTTGTAATGTAATATGTGCAATTGTGTTTTATTCAAGAAAAACACGTGTATAGACAGTAGCCCCTGAGACTCCGGTTGGATTCCCATGGGAGAAGAACGGAGGATCAAGAAGAAATTTGGAGGACTAAACTGATTAACTTTGAACACAGGCTGCTTCCCCCTGGCTACTTCCCGGACTGCGGACATTGCCAAACTGCAACGGAAGCTTGATGTGGCCGGGGATGACATTACGTTGATCAATATGCGTCTTGACGAGTCACAAGGTATGTATTCCAAGCAGTCTTTGTACATACATTTTTGTGATTTAAGCATGACGCTGAAAGTTGTACCTGGCTGCAGATGGTGCTGCTGCCATTGAAATTCTTCAAGCTGATCTAGCCCGAGCCAAGGAGCTGACTCGGTCTAGTAATACGGCTGCCGAGAAGGCATCAGCTGAGTAAGAAGCCAAACGGGCTGCTCGACGTCAAGACGAGGAGAAGATATCCATGATGGAGCTTGAGCTAAAAAGTGCTGCCAGCCGCTGTGAGCTCCTTGAGAAGGAGAAAGAAGCCAAAATCGCTGAAATTGAAAAGGCTTTACGAGAAGCAAGAGAAGGGCGGTCTGAATCCAGAGCGGCTCGTGAGGAGATCCGGAAAGCTGGGGAGATTGCGGCTGGTAAGCCATTTTTGCTATAGGCTAAGTTCGGTGATCCGAACTATGCTCAGCTAAACCAATTGTGGAGTTCTCCGGACGAGTTTTTAGAATTGCCGAAGAGTTCTCCGATGCAGCACAGTATTATCAAGCGCGAGAGGGGTACACAACGGAGAATCTTTTTTGGTCACAGTTTGGCGCCTCAAAGCGCCCCCTGTTGTTGAATGGGCAGATGTCCCAGTGGGTCGAGCTTCATAGGATATCCGGTGTTGCAATGAAGAACGTCATAATCCGGTTTTGGCCAACTGAGCATGTTCCAAATAATTACTTTGGCTTGGTGCAGCGGCTTGTTGACGCAGTACTGCGTATCGACGCTGTGAAGCGGTCGGTGTGCATCGAGCGTGCCCGGATGGCTTTTTCCCGAGTCAAGACATTCTGGGGAAATATGAAGGCCATCGACGTTGCGATGAAGAGTCCGCCCAAGGGCAGGGACCGCCACGAACCGGAGCATTATTTTAAAGATTCCTAGTAGCCGCCCGCTTGATAGAGGGTCAATGCTCGAAAGACATAATGTTCGAGTGCGGTGTATAAGAATTGTATGAGACAATTTTATAGTGAATCTATTTGTATATTTTGCTTGAAAGATTGTGTTCCTCTTGTGCGGCCGTTTTTAATATAATCTAAAAGATTTCCAGTCGTCAGCTTCAGCCCCCTCGTAGGAAGTACAGGGGTGTTCGAAAAACCATATGATCACTCTTGACCCAACGTCTTGGTCCGTAAAGGAGGTGCCAATGCGGCGAACCAGGCAACCAGACTATAGGGCATTAACACTTTCACTTAGCCATACGAGTTTTATGGTGGGTCTACGACATAGCCCATAGTATGTATGCGGCTTATTCGTATGATGCGCTTACATAATTGACCGGAAAAGAGGTCCTTCGTGTGACAAGGAGGAATCGCTAGAGACTCCGATAAGTCATCGAGTGGTTGACCAGCTCTCGCCTCATCACGACAGTCAGTTTTTGGCTTTCTCTACTGAGGTGCGTCACCAGGTGAACCAGTAGCACAATCACAGTAGTTCTCCCTTTACTACCCTAGCCGATAGAACAGAACGTAGGATAGCAAGCACAGGAACCGGTCAACCCAACTATTGACCCAAGACATGATTCGGAGCTGATGCATATAAGGCATGATACGTCTCCAACGTATCTATAATTTTTGATTGCTAATGGGCTTTATTTTACACTTTTATATTTTTTTTGGGGACTAACCTACTAACCAGAGGCCCAGCCCAAATTGCTGTTTTTTGTCTATTTTAGGGTTTCGAAGAAAAGGAATATCAAACGGAGTCCAAACGGAATGAAACCTTCGGGAACATGATTTTCTCAACAAACGTGATCCAGGAGACTTGGAGTGGCCATCAAGAAACAAGGGAGGAAGGCACGAGGCAGGGGGCGCACCTACCCCCCTGGGCGCGCCCTTCACCCTCGTGGGCACTCCGTTGCTCCACTGACGTACTTCTTCCTCCTATATATATCCACGTACCCCCAAAACATCTAGGAGCACCACGAAAACCTAATTCCACCGCCGCAACCTTCTGTACTCGAGAGATCCCATCTCGGGGCCTTTTCCGGAGCTCCGCCGGAGGGGGCATTGATCATGGAGGGCCTCTACATCAACTCCATGGCCTCTCTGGTGATGTGTAAGTAGTTTAATTCAGACCTACGGGTCCATAGTTATTAGCTAGATGGCTTCTTCTCTCTCTTTGGATCTGAATACAAAGTTCTCCTCAATTTTATTGGAGATCTATTCGATGTAATCTTGTTTTGCGGTGTGTTTGTCGACATCCGATGAATTGTGGGTTTATGATCTAGATTATCTATGAACAATATTTGATTCTCCTCTGAATTCTTTTATGTATGATTGGTTTATCTTTGCAAGTCTCTTGAAACTATCAGTTTGGTTTGGCCTACAAGAGTGATCTTTCTTGCAATGGGAGAAGTGCTTAGCTTTGGGTTCAATCTTGCGGTGCTCGATCCCAGTGACAAAAAGGGAACCGACGCGTATTGTATTGTTGCCATCGAGGATAAAAAGATGGGGTTTATATCATATTGCATGAGTTTATCCCTCTACATCATGGCATCTTCCTTAAAGCATTACTCTGTTCTTATGAACTTAATACTCTAGATGCATGCTGGATAGCGGTCGATGTGTGGAGTAATAGTAGTAGATGCAGAATCGTTTCGGTCTACTTGTCTCGGACGTGATGCCTATATACATGATCATACCTAGATATTCTCATAACTATGCTCAATTCTATCAGTTGCTCGACAGTAATTCGTTTACCCACTGTAATACTTATGCTCTTGAGAGAAGCCACTAGTGAAACCTATGGCCCCCGGGTCTATCTTTCATCATATTAATCTTCCAATACTTAGTTATTTCCTTTGCCATTTATTTTACTTTGCATTTTTATCATAAAAATACCAAAAATCTTATCATATCATATCTATCAGATCTCACTCCCGTAAGTGACCGTGAAGGGCTTAACAACCCCTTTATCGCGTTGGCTGTGAGGTTCTTATTTGTTTTTGTAGGTGCGTGGGACTTGAGCGTGATCTCCTACTAGATTGATACCTTGGTTCTCAAAAACTGAGGGAAATACTTACGCTACTTTGCTGCATCACCCTTTCCTCTTCAAGGGAAAACCAATGCATTGCTCAAGAGGTAGCAAGAAGGATTTCTCACGACGTTGCCGGGGAGATTTCCACCAAGTCAAGTCAAGTACCAAGTCAAAACATACCAAGTACCCATCACAAACTCTTATCCCTCGCATTACATTATTTGCCATTTGCCTCTCATTTTCCTCTCCCCCACTTCACCCTTGCCGTTTTATTCGCCCTCTCTCTCTCTCTCCGTTCCCCTTCTCCTTCCCTATTCGCCTCTTTTCTGCTTGCTTCGTCGTTATGGCTAGTCCTTTATCTACTCCTTTGCCTCCCGAGAATGAAGTTCTTAATTTTAAACAAAGGGAGGGGGAATCTAAAAGATGCTTGGTACAGAATTTGCAATGCTCAAAATAGATCTACTAGGAAGCAATCTACTTCCATTCTTCTTCGCAATTTTTATGTAGGCATCACCCCTTGGAAGAGATATATTCTTGATACCATTACCGGAGGAAATTTCTTGGGTAGCCATAATTTTGATTCTTATAATGCTATGATAGATTTGTTTCGCCCACCACCTCTTTTGGTTAATGGAACTATGTTAACTTTGGAACATGTGATGCAAAGGCTTGAAATAATTGAGAATAAAGTTGCTACTGTAGAGTTGATTGAGAATTTGGATAAAAAGATCCACAACCAAATTACCCAATATGGATCTAAGGTGGGAGTTACTTTGAAATTTTTTAAGGAAAAAGAACCCATAGTTAATGAAAGAATAGATCAAGATTCTACTAGAATCGATAAACTTGAGGGAATTATCACCAACTTGGGATACGCTTTTTCTTCCATTAAAAATACTCCAAATCCTCCTACTAAAATTGCCAACCTTGTTTATGTTCCTAAAACTAAGGGTGAATCCTCTAGTAAGGAAACTGCGGATTTAAAATCAATAAGTGTTCATCCTAATCTTTTTGCTATCATTAATGAACCGTTTGCTACAAATGATTTTCTTGATTTTGTGCCTAGCAGTTTGATAATAATTAATAAAAAGGAAGAAACTCTTAAGAATTATAGGTGTCTCATTGAAGAATTACCTACCAAAGATGGCAATACCTAGATCTATCTTCGCTTTTATGCCTAGCTAGGGGCGTTAAACGATAGCGCTTGTTGGGAGGCAACCCAATTTTATTTTTATTACTTGATTTTTGCTCCTGTTTAGTAATAAATAATTTATCTAGGCTCTGTTTTGGTTGTGTTTTTTTGTGTTTAATTAGTGTTTGTGCCAAGTAGAACCGTTGGGAAGACTTGGGGAAAGTCTTTTTGATCTTGCTGTACAAAATAGAAACTTTAGCGCTCACGAGAATTGCTGCCATTTTTATTTGGAAAGTGCTATTTAGTTAATTATTTTTGCAGATTTAATAGATAAATTCCTCACGTCCAGAAATTTATTTTAGAATGTTTGGTGTTCCAGAACTTGCGTTAGCTACATATTACTATAGACTGTTCTGTTTTTGACAGATTCTGTTTTTCTTATGTTGTTTGCTTATTTTGATGAATCTATGGCTAGTAAAACAGTTTATAAACCATAGAAAAGTTGGAATACAGTAGGTTTAAAACCAATATAAATAAAGAATGAGTTCATTACAGTACCTTGAAGTGGTATTTGTTTTCTTTCGCTAACGGAGCTCACAAGATTTTCTATTTTGAGTTTTGTGTTGTGAAGTTTTCAAGTTTTGGGTAAAGATTTGATGGATTATGGAACAAGGAGTGGCAAGAGCCTAAGCTCGGGGATGCCCATGGCACCTGAAGGTAAAATCCAAGGACACCAAAAAGCCTAATATTGGGGATGCCCCGGAAGGCATCCCCACTTTCGTCTTCGTCTATCGGTAACTTTACTTGGAGCTATATTTTTATTCACCACATGATATGTGTTTTGCTTGGAGTGTCTTGTATGATTTGAGTCTTTTCTATTTAGTTTACCACAATCATCCTTTCTATACACACCATTTGAGAGAGACTCACATGATTTGAAATTTATTAGAATAATCTATGTGCTTCACTTATATCTTTTGAGCTATATAGTTTTTGCTCTAGTGCTTCACTTATATCTTTTAGAGCACGGTGGTGGAATTGTTTTATAGAAACTATTGTTCTCTCATGCTTCACTTATATCATTTTGAGAGTCCTTTAGAACAACATGGCTATAATAAAAACTTTCGTATAAGTGCATTGAATACTATGAGAAGTTTGATACTTGATAATTGTTTTGAGATATGGAGATGGTGATATTAGAGTCATGCTAGTTGAGTAGTTGTGAATTTGAGAAATACTTGTGTTGAAGTTTGTGATTCCCGTAGCATGCACGTATGATGAACCGTTATGTGATGAAGTCGGAGCATGATTTATTTATTGACTGTCTTCCTTATGAGTGGCGGTCGGGGACGAGCGATGGTCTTTTCCTACCAATCTATCCCCCTAGGAGCATGCGTGTAATACTTTGTATCGGTAACAAATAGATTTTTGCAATAAGTATGTGAGCTCTTTATGACTAATGTTGAGTCCATGGATTATACGCACTCTCACCCTTCCACCATTGCTAGCCTCTCTAGTATCGGGCAACTTTCGCCGGTACCATAAACCCACCATATACCTTCCTCAAAACAGCCACCATACCTACCTCTTATGGAATTTCCATAGCCATTCCGAGATATATTGCCATGCAACTTTCCACCATTCCGTTATTATGACACGCTTCATCATTGTCATATTGCTTGCATGATCATGTAGTTGACATCGTATTTGTGGCAAAGACACCGTTCATAATTCTTTCGTACATGTCACTCATGCATCATTGCACATCTCGATACACCGCCGGAGGCATTCACATAGAGTCATATTTGTTCTAAGTATTGAGTTGTAATTCTTGAGTTGTAAGTAAATAAAGTGTGATGATCATCATTATTAGAGCATTTTCCCAAGTGAGGAAAGGATGATGGAGACTATATGATTCCCCCACAAGTCGGGATGAGACTCCGGACGAAAAAATAGAAAAGAGGCCAAAAGAAAAAAAAGAAAGAAGGCCTAGATGGAAAAAATAAAAAAATGAGAGAAAAAGAGAGAAGGGACAATGTTACTATCCTTTTTACACACTGGTGCTTCAAAGTAGCACCATGTTCTTCATATAGAGAGTCTCTTATGATATCACTTTCATATTCTAGTGGGAATTTTTCATTATAGAACTTGGCTTGTATATTACAATGATGGGCTTCCTTAAAATGCCCTAGGTCTTCGTGAGCAAGCAAGTTGGATGCACACCCACTTAGTTTATTTTGTTGAGCTTTCATATACTTATAGCTCTAGTGCATCCGTTGCATGGCAATCCCTACTCAGTCACATTGATATCTATTGATGGGCATCTCCATAGCCCGTTGATACGCCTAGTTGATGTGAGACTATCTTCTCCCTTTTTGTCTTCTCCACAACCACCATTCTATTCCACCATAGTGTTATATCCATGGCTCACGCTCATATATTGCGTGAAGATTGAAATTTTTTGAGAAAATCAAAAGTATGAAACAATTGCTTGGCTTGTCATCGGGGTTGTGCATGATTTAAATATTTTGTGTGTGGTAAAGATAGAGCATAGCCAGACTATATGATTTTGTAGGGATAACTTTCTTTGGCCATGTTATTTTGAGAAGACATAATTGCTTAGTTAGTATGCTTGAAGTATTATTGTTTTTATGTCAATATTAAACTTTTATCTTGAATCTTTCGGATCTGAACATTCATGCCACAATAAAGAAAAATTACATTGAGAAATATGTTAGAGAGCATTCCACATCAAAAATTCTTCTTTTATCATTTACATACTCGAGGACGAGCGGGAATTAAGCTTGGGGATGCTTGATATGTCTCCAACGTATCTATAATTTTTTATTGCTCCATGCTATTATATTATCTATTTTGGATGTTAATGGGCTTTATTTTACACTTTTATATCATTTTTGGGACTAACCTACTAACCGGAGGCCCATCCAAATAGCTGTTTTTTGTGTGCCCATTTTAGGGTTTTGAAGAAAAGGAATATCAAACGGGGTCCAAACAGAATGAAACCTTCGGGAACGTGATTTTCTCACAAATGTGATCCAGGTGTTGGGGATCGTTGCAGAAATTAAAAAATTTCTACGCATCACCAAGATCAATCTATGGAGTAACTAGCAACGAGAGAGAAGTGAGTGCATCTTCATACCCTTGAAGATCGTGAGTTGGAAGTGTTGCAAGAACGCGGTTGGAGGATTCGTACACGTAGCGATTCAGATCGTGACCGAATCCGATCTAAGCACCGAACAACGGCGCCTCCGCGTTCAATACATGTGCAGCCCGGTGACGTCTCCCGCGCCTTGATCTAGCAAGGAGGAGGGAGAGGATGAGGAGGAAGGCTCCAACAGCAGCACGACGGCGTGGTGGTGATGGAGTGGCAGGGCTTCGCCAAGCTCACGCGGAGGAGGAGAGGTGTTGGGGAGGGGAGGGGCTGCGCCTTGGATGTTGTGTTGCAGCCCTCCCCTCGCCCCTCTATTTATAGGGAGAAGGGGGAAGGGGGCGGCCCCTCTAGATGAGATCTAGGGGGGCGGCGGCCAAGGGGGAGGGGGCTTGCGTCCCCAAGGAAGGGTGGCGCCCCCCTTTAGGGTTCCCCCCAAACACTAGGCGCATGGGCCCTAGGGTGGGATGGCGCCCATCCCACTAGGGGCTGGTTCCCTTCCACCGACAGCCCATAAGGCCCTCCGGGGCAGGTGGACCCTCCCGGTGGACCCCCGGAACCCCTCCAGTGGTCCCGGTAAAATACCGGCATACCCCCGAATATTTTCGGTGACCGTATGATGACTTCCCATATATAAATCTTCACCTCCGGACTATTCCAGAACTCCTCGTGACGTCCGGGATCTCATCCGGGACTCCTAACAACATTCGATAATCACATACAAATCTTCCTAATAACCCTAGCATCATCGAACCTTAAGTGTGTAGACCCTACGGGTTCGGGAACCATGCAGACATGACCGAGACAACTCTCTGGCCAATAACCAACAGTAGGATCTGGATACCCATGTTGGCTCCCACATGTTCCACGATGATCTCATCGGATGAACCACGATGTCGAGGATTCAAGCAATCCCGTATACAATTCCCTTTGTCAATCGGTACGTTACTTGCCCGAGATTCGATCGTCGGTATCCCAATACCTCGTTCAATCTCGTTACCGGCAAGTCACTTTACTCGTTCCATAACACATCATCCCGTGACCAACCCTTTAGTCACTTTGAGCTCATTACAATGATGTCTTACCGAGTGGGCCCAGAGATACCTCTCCGTCATACGGAGTGACAAATCCCAGTCTCGATTCGTGCCAACCCAACAGACACTTTCAGAGATACCCGTAGTGCACCTTTATAGCCACCCAGTTACGTTGTGACGTTTGGCACACCCAAAGTATTCTTACAGTATCCGGGAGTTGCACAATCTCATGGTCTAAGGAAAAGATACTTGACATTAGAAAAGCTCTAGCAGACGAACTACACAATCTTGTGCTATGCTTAGGATTGGGTCTTGTCCATCACATCTTTCCCTTAATGATGTGATCCCGTTATCAATGACATCCAATGTCCATAGTCAGGAAACCATGACCATCTGTTGATCAACGAGCTAGTCAACTAGAGGCTCACTAGGGACATGTCATGGTCTATGTATTCACACATGTATCACGATTTCTGGATAATACAATTATAGCATGAACAATAGACAATTATCATGAACAAGGAAATATAATAATAACCATTTTATTATTGCCTCTAGGGCATATTTCCAACAGTCTCCCACTTGCCCTAGAGTCAATAATCTAGTTACATTGTGATGAATCGAACACCCATAGAGTTCTGGTGTTGATCATGTTTTTCTCAAGGAAGAGATTTAGTCAACGGATCTGCGACATTCAGGTCTGTATGCACTTTACAAATATCTATGTCTCCATTTTGAACATTTTCACAAATGGAGTTGAAGCGACGCTTGATATGCCTGGTCTTCCTGTGAAACCTGGGCTCCTTGGCAAGGGCAGTAGCTCCAGTGTTGTCACAGAAGAGAGTCATCGGGCCCGACGTATTGGGAATAACTCCTAGGTCAGTAATGAACTCCTTCATCTAGATTGCTTCTTGTGCTGCCTCCGAGGCTGCCATGTACTCCGCTTCACATGTAGATCTCGCCACGACGCTTTGCTCGCAACTACACCAGCTAACTGCCCCACCATTCAAAATATACACATATCCGGTTTGTGACTTGGAGTCATCCAGATCTGTGTCGGAGCTAGCATCGACGTAACCCTTTACGACGAGCTCTTCGTCACCTCCATAAACGAGAAACATATCCTTAGTCCTTTTCAGGTACTTCAGGATATTCTTGACCGTTGAACAGTGTTTCATGCCGGTATTACTTTGGTAGCTTCCTACCAAACTTACGACAAGGTTTACATCAGGTCTGGTACACAGCATGGCATACATAATAGACCCTATGGCCGAGGCATAGGGGACGACACTCATCTTTTCTCTATCTTCTGCCGTGGTCGGGCATTGAGCCGTGCTCAATCTCATACCTTGCAATACAGGCAAGAACCCCTTCTTGGACTGATCCATATTGAACTTCTTCAATATCTTGTCAAGGTACGTACTTTGTGAAAGACCAATGAGGCGTCTCGATCTATCTCTATAGATCTTGATGCCTAATATATAAGCAACTTATCCAAGGTCCTTCATTGAAAAACACTTGTTCAAGTAGGCCTTTATGCTTTCCAAGAATTCTATATCATTTCCCATCAATAGTATGTCATCCACATATAATATGAGAAATGCTACAGAGCTCCCACTCACTTTCTTGTAAACACAGGCTTCTCCATAAGTCTGCGTAAACCCGAACGCTTTGATCATCTCATCAAATCGAATGTTCCAACTTCGAGAGGCTTGCACCAGCCCATAGATTGAGCGTTGGAGCTTGCACACCTTGTCAGCATTCTTAGGATCGACAAAACCTTCTGGCTACATCATATACAATTCTTACTTAAGGAAACCATTAATGAATGTTGTTTTGACATCCATTTGCCATATCTCATCACTACAAGAAATATGTCAACTAGTGACCTTCTGTTAGTGACCCTGGAAGAAATGGTCATAGATCTATGACCATTTCAGACCAATTGGTCAAAAGCTGTTCGGGGGGCTCCAAACCCTAAACCATTGCGACCATTTTGGTCAGAAAGGTCGTAATTTCCTTACACAAAATGGTCATAAAGCAAACAACGCTAGTCCACTGCCTTATTTCTAGTTGTTAACAACCAATATAGATGGTCATAGCCTTGTAAATTGTGGTGGGTTGCGATGACTAGGCGCCATCTCATCAGTTTTGCCTATGTGTCATGTCCATGTGTCAATTTTTGCCCTAGGTTGTGAAGCAACCTATATTTATGTTATTCCAAAAAATTCTCATAAATTGTTTGGATCATATCTTCATCAAATATGTCAAAAACCATCCTTGCCTAGTTCAAAAATAGTTCAACAATATTCATTTTCCTATTCTGTTCAAAGTAGCACTTTGTGAAGGAAGTACCACTTTGGCATGTCCAAATAGTATCCATTTTCTACAGTGCTTTCCTATGCTCAAATAACCATCCTCCACCAAATGCCAGCTCAATCCATTCATTATTTTGAGCCCAGCTTCAACATTCGTATTTATGTCCAGTGTGGTAGTTTGCAAAGCAAGTACCACCTAGGTTTCTCATTTTGAGCTGAAAATTTGTGAAGACGGTCTTCTTAGTAACTGATCATCCTCATCCAAAAGTCACGCCCATTAGCCATGTACATATCCTGTACCGCTAATCAAACACTTGGCTGCTAATTCATGTTTGAGCATCGATCGGTCTCCTCGTGAGAATCTTATGTTGTAATTTTCTTCCTAGCACCTACCTGGGGAGTGCCCAACCCACTAGACATGCCTAGGCCGCCCAGAACACATGGCAACGCCACAGTCACGCGGTGACCACGCGGCGGGCATGCGAGTTTATGCGCTTTAGAGTAGGGGCCCTCGGCCACCGCCCAAACCTCGACGTATCGCCACCAAACCATGTATTTATGATTCAATAGGTACTTATGTAACTAGAAATGATTTTTGGAAAAAATAAATAGCAAACTATGAGGCAGCTGCAGTTCAAATTTGACCTGCTTCCACCTGAATCGGTAGAAATTTGTCTTTTTCACGAGAGGTGGATCAAAACTTTTTACACCCAACCATTTGGTCAATTGTGCATTAAATATGTCCTAGAATTTTATAAAAATGATTTGGTCCAATTTTGCAACAATTATTTGGGAGGTCCTTCACAAAAAAACCTCCTTTTGGGCACTCGAAAAATGGAAAATGGTTTTTTCGTCCAAACAAAATGAAAACTTCCTTAGGCAACATTGTTTTCCATTCCAATATGCACCCTTGTGCATAATATGAGATCATTTGAACAAACTATGCCATGAATGTGGCCATAAGATTGATCATTTGGCTTGAAAGCCATTGATCTCCACACGTGATAGCTCATTTCTCAGAACACTTTTTAAAATAATTGCCGTATTACAAGTTTCTTATTTTTCCTGGGAACTTGGCCACATATAATGACACAATGCGAAGGTTTCCCAATTTTTTGATTTTTTTGATTTTTTTATGCCCGTTTCAAAATGCGGTCAAAACGGCGGGAATGACCATTCCTAGCTAGTGGTTGAATCTTGGAATTTTTTTTGTGTTTCTCTGGTAAATAGATACTTATGTACCTAGAAATGATTTTTGGAAAAAATAAGTAGAAAACTATGAGGCACCTGAAGTTCAAATTTGACCCGCTTTCAACTGAATCGGTGGAAATTTGTCTTTTTCACGAGAGGTGGATCAAAACTTTTTACACCCAACTAGTTGGTCAATTGTGCATTAAATATGGCCTAGTGTTTTAGAAAAATGATTTGGTCCAATTTTGCAACAATTATTTGGGAGGTCCTTCACAAAAAAAACCTCCTTTTGGGCACTCGAAAAATGGAAAATGGTTTTTTCGTCCAAAGAAAATAAAACTTCCTTAGGCAACATTGTTTGACATTCCAATATACACCCTTGTGCACAATATGAGATCATTTGAACGAACTATGCCATGAATGTGGCCATAAGATTGATCATTTGGCTTGAAACCCATTGATCTCCACACAGATAGCTCGTTTCTGAGAACACTTTTTTAAAATAATTGACTTATTACAAGTTTGTTATTTTTCCTGGGAACTTGGCCACATATAATGACGCAATGCGAAGGTTTTCCATTTTTTGAATTTTTTATGGCCGTTTCAAAATGCGGTCAAAACGGCGGGAATGACCGTTCCTAGCTAGTGGTTGAATCTTGGATTTTTTTAGTGTTTCTCTTTTTAAATAGATACTTTTGTACCTATAAATGATTTTTGGAAAAAATAAAGAGCAAACTATGAGGCAGCTGTAGTTCAAATTTGACCCGCTTCCTACTGAATCGACAAAGATTTCTCTTTTTCACCTGAGGTGGATCAAATTTTTTGACACCCAACCATTTGGTAAATTGTGCATTAAATATGGCCTAGTTTTTTTATAAAAATTATATGGTCCAATTTTGCAAAAATATATGATAGGTCCTTCACAAAAAACCTCATATTGGGCACTCAAGATATGGAAAATTGATTTTTGGTCCAAAGAAAATGAAAACTTCCTTAGGCAACATTGTTTGTCATTCCAATATGCACCCTTATGCACAATATGAGATAATTTGAACGAAGTATGCCATTACAAAATGCACCCTTGTGCAAAAAACACAAGAGAAACAAATAGAAAAACACAACTACATAAGCCTGAAAAAGTATTTGATGTGCTCCACACGTGTTATGATTGTGAATTATAAAATTGATGTGCTCCACATTTGCAACAAATATTTGCTAGGTTCTTTATAAAAATATCATTTTGGACACTCGAAAAATGATTCTCTTACAAAAAACTCGTATCTTAGAACACTTTTTTAATGATATTAACAATATTCAAAGTTTGTTATTTTTACTGAAAAGTAGTTCACACTTGGTGACACAATATGAAGGGTTTTTTATTTCCATATTTTTATAAATTTCTTAGGTAATCAAATAACAGACATGATTCAAAATCTTATTTTCAATCGATTATGACCAATTTAAATGGTCTTAACATCATCAAAGGGGATACTCTGTTCTGATTGGTCTAAAATCAGCTCACGCAGATCATGGCTTAAGCACCGTCAGATGCGCCCGGATCCGACGGCAGCCCACCCCCGCTCGTCGCTCTCACCCCCTCCCGAATCACCCAATATCCCTCTCATCCTCGTCTACCCACAAAACCCTAGCCCCCTTCTCCCAATCGCCGCCGCCGCCCAGATCCAATCCAAGTCATAGCCCCCGGCCTCCATCTCCATTCCTGCGCGCGTTGGCCACCTCCCTCCGATGGAGCTCGACCCCCACCCCAAGCGCCGCTTCTCCACCCTCTCCCGCACCCCTCGATCCCAGATCCCCATCTCCAAGTCACCCTCTCACGCGCCCCTCGATCCCGGATCCCCATCTCCAAGTCACCCTCCCTTCCTCAGATCTCGATCCACCGCCGCCCACCATCGACGACCCGCACCATAGACGAGATCGAGCTCCTCCCTCCCTCCCGTTCTCCCTTAGCCTTATCCACTCCGAGCCAACCAACCACTCCGTCCTTGGGGTTTTTTCGCGCGGCGCCTCGTCTCGCCGGCCCGGCGACCACGGGCAGGCAGTCCACGGCCAGGATGGCGGCGTGCCCCGCCATGACCACGTACGCGCACGACACTCCGTGCCTCCCGTCCCTCTCCTGCGTTCCTAACATATGCGCTCCTCTCCTCTCCTTGGGTGACATGCAGGGCTCGCGTGGGAGCAGCGCACGGCGGAGGCCTCTGGAGGAGAAGCGGGAGGAGCCCGACCGTCCTCGCGCGCCCGACCCATGGCAGGAGCACCACGGCGCGCGCCTTGGAGCTACAACATCTCCTTCAGCGACTTCGTCTTCGGCATCCTGCCAGCCATGCTCGTCGGCGTCGACTGGCCTGGGTCGTCGGCTCCTCCAAGCCAGAGGTACGGATTTGGGTCCATTCCTTTTCCTTCTCGAGCAACCTTGGTGAGCCAGCCGAAGCAATGTCGATTCATCCACCTGAACCCGGTCGATTCCGCTCTGTAATGTCTGCGTAGCATCGACTCTGCACCTGCTCTGTTAGTTCCATCGCGTACTGCCTAGGTCGACTTCTTTGTAGTGCTTAGCCCTGTCAAGGGAATCAGGTTGTTGTTGTGTACGGACCTGTAATCTCTCTGAAATACTAGAGGAAATAGGTTGGTTTAGTCAATAACACCTGCTCTGGAGTGTACAGAAATTGCTATGTTCGTCTGATTTGTTGGTTTGTATTTCCATATACGAGTTCTGTTCGGCAGGGGAATGTTCAGATATCATCTTGGTTTAGTGTTCAGATTGGTATATTGCTAGATTATCCCCCCACCCATCAGAAATTTATACAGTTATTAGGGTGTCATTTTTATCTGAAATTCTTTATATCACTTCTTTGTTCTACGGAATGGATGCAAATAGGATGCTGCGGCATTAATTTACCGCTTGTTGTGAATATAAGCACATAAAACCTTCCAAATGTGTAAAAACCTTCAAAGTTTCATCACTTTTTCCTTCTATATTATTTTGTTACAGATGTTATCTGCTTATCTTGTATGTTCCACCCTGATCATAATTTGCTAACTAACAACGGTCTGTGGTGGCTAGGCATTAGAAACACAATCTGTCTGTATGTAATCTAACTTGCAGTGTATGTGTGGCATGCAGGGAGGTGGTGATCAGGTGAACAACATATGCCTGGAAGACCTCTGGCCCAGCTCAACTCCATCTCCATGCACCTCGGCGAGATCATCGGTAATGGACGCCGCCTGTCTCGTATCATTCTTTCTGGATAACATTCTAGTGTGGCAACATTTAGTAATTTACAGCTCCCTGTTCATGGTGCTATGCAAACTCTGAAAATTGGTACTTCAGTCAAATGTGCTTTCCTTTCTAAACAACTGTGCACCTCGCTGAGATCGTCTTGCCTGGCATCATTCCATACTAGTATAGATAGCATCCAAATATGGTGTGCTATTCACTGGTTTTATTTTCATACGATGACAAGAGTTGATGAATATTCAGGCATACTAGAACATATTTCGTGGAAATTCTAGAACTGCAGAAGTTGACCTGTTTGTTGTAGAATTCAATAGGCAGTATCATTTATTTAGGCTCAAAAAAAGTCTTGCCAGTGGTTTTATTGTAAAGTCAAGTTTTCATCACAAACACTAGTTGTTTATTATGAAACATTCATTCTACTGCACACTATTCAGTTATTATCTAAAAAAACACAATTCAGTTAACTTATACTTTATCTTTTAGATTTGTAGCTTCAAACCTGGAAAAATGGACATGTAGCTTTGATACGTCTTGAGCTTGCGTTGGTTTTCCCCGAAGAGGAAGGGATGATGCAGCAGAGTAGCGTAAGTATTTCCCTCAGTTTTTGAGAACCAAGGTATCAATCCAGTAGGAGGCCACATACAAGTCCCTCATACCTACACAACACAAAGAGCTCAACGCAACCAACGCGATTAGGGGTTGTCAATCCCTTCATGGTCACTCACGGAAGTGAGATCCGATAGATAATATTTTTGGTATTTTTGATATAAATATGCAAAGTGAAAAGTAAAAGGCAAAGTAAAAACAAAACAAGATTAAAGTGATGGAGATTGATATGATGAGAATAGACCCGGGGGCCATAGGTTTCACTAGTGGCTTCTCTCGAGAGCATAAGTTTTATACGGTGGGTGAACAAATTACTGTTGAGCAATTGACAGAATTGAGCATAGTTATGATAATATCTAGGCATGATCATGTATATAGGCATCACGTCCGTCACAAGTAGATCGAAACGATTCTGCATCTACTACTATTACTCCACTCATCGACCGCTATCCAGCATATCATCTAGAGTATTAAGTTAAAAATAGAGTAACGCTTTAAGCAAGATGACATGATGTAGAGAGATAAATTCATGCAATATGAAAATAAACCCCATCTTGTTATCCTCGATGGCAACGATACAATATGTGTCTTGCTGCCCCTTCTGTCACTTGGAAAGAACACCGCAAGATCGAACCCAAAGCTAAGCACTTCTCCCATGGCAAGAACTACCAATCTAGTTGGCCAAACCAAACAGATAATTCGAAGAGACTTGCAAAGATAACCAATCATACATAAAAGAATTCAGAGAAGATTCAAATATTGTTCATAGATAGACTTGATCATAAACCCACAATTCATCGGTCTCAACAAATACACCGCAAAGGAAGAAGATTACATCAAATAGATCTCCACAAGAGAGGGGAGAACATTGTATTGAGATCCAAAAAGAGAGAAGAAGCCATCTAGCTACTAACTATGGACCCGAAGGTCTGAGGTAAACTACTCACACTTCATCGGAGGGGCTATGATGATGCAGAAGCCCTCCGTGATGACGGCCCTCTCCGGCGGAGCTCCGGAACAGTCCCCAAGATGGGATCTCGTGGATACAGAAAGTTGCGGCGGTGGAATTAGGTTTTTGGCTCATGTTCTGATCGTTTGGGGTACGTGGGTATATACAGGAGGAAGGAGTACGTCGGTGGAGCACCGAGGGGCCCACGAGGTAGGGGCGCGCCCTGTAGGGGGGGCGCCCCCTACCCTCGTGACCGCCTCCGGTACTTCTTGGAGTAGGGTCCAAGTCTCCTGGGTCTTATCCGAGAAGAAAATCACGTTCCAAAAAGGATTTTTCTGTTTCGACTCCGTTTGATATTCTGTTTCTTCGAAACACTGAAATAGGCAAAAAAACAGCAATTCTGGCCTGGGCCTCCGGTTAATAGGTTAGTCCCAAAAATAATATAAAAGTGGAAAATAAAGCCCAATATAGTCCAAAACAGTAGATAATATAGCAGGGAGCAATCAAAAATTATAGATATGTTGGAGACGTATCAAGCTTCTACTTTTGAACAAAGTAAAATGCAATGCACATAGATAGACATGCATCATAGGAAGTACTTGTTTCTAAGTTAGCTAAGCATAATCTGTTGTTTAATCCAAATTGTGTTATAAAAAGTTGCACAGAATGTGTTCTGGTCTTGCTTCATGGATCAGTTTTCTCATAAAACTAATGTGCCTGGACAACAGTTTGCTCCACTAATGTTATATATCTCTCATTGTAGGATGGCAAGTTGTGGCAGCTGGAGCATGTCGCATAAGAGAGAGCAATGAAATCCATTGTACTGTTCCGTTAAAAAAAGTACATTGTGTTGTTATGATAGTAGCAGATGTGCCAGCATTTTCTTATTGTATATTCCTGTGTAAGGAATTGTATTCCTGAGATGATTTTTTGTGTTATGTAAACCTGGGAGATATTTTCTTTTTGTGTTATGTAAACCTGTGAGTTTTCCTAATTTGAATGAAATAATGTTGGATGTATGTGTGTGATTGGGCTAAAGTCTGCTTGGGCCAAACTGGACAAATAATTGGGCTGAAATAGGCCACATACCAACAAGCATTGAACAATTTCAAAAATGAAATGAAAAGTCTTACAGGAAAAAAGAAATGGACTGCAAAAAGCTCGAGGGCCAAAAAATTGTATGAATCTCAAAAACAAACAAGGCTAAATTGTTGGGCCTGGCCCATGAAGCTGATAAAAATTGACAGAAAAAATATATAAAAAGGCCGAATTGTTGGGCTTGGCCCATGTAAAACATCGAATCGGACCGGGCTGAATCTTGTGCCACATCAGCTTGCCACGCTGGATGCCTACGTGGCCTGGGGAGGTTGCTAGTGACCAAAACAAATCAGTAGGCACATTTTGGTCGTAAACGTCCACGACCTTCTCACAGAGAAGGTCGTTAATTTCAGATTATGACCGCCAGCTTTTGACCTTCTGTTTTTGGTCAAAAAAAGGTCGCAAATGAAAAACAATGACCTTTCAGTGACCAATAGTCAAGGTCACAAGTTGACATATTTGTTGTAGTGCATAATCATAGAATGCGACAATTGCTAACATGATTCAGATGGACTTTAGCTTCGCTATGGGTGATAAACTCTCATCGTAATCAACCCCTTGAACTTGTCGATAACCCTTAGCGACAAGCCGAGCCTTATAGATGGTCACATTACCATCTGCATCTGTCTTCTTCTTAAAGATCCTTTTATTTTCTATGGCTCGCCGATCATCGGGCAAGTCAGTCATAGTCCATACTTTGTTTTCATACATGGATCCTATCTCGGATTTCATGGCTTCCAGCCATTTGTCGGAATCTGGGCCCACCATCGCTTCTTCATAGTTTGAAGGTTCACCATTGTCTAACAACATGATTTCCAGGATAGGGTTGTCGTACCACTCTGGTGCGGAACATGTCCTTGTGGACCTACGAAGTTCAGTAGCAACTTGATCTGAAGTTTCATGATCATCATCATTAACTTCCTCTCTAGTCGGTGCAGGCACCTTAGGAACATTTTCTTGAGCTGCGCCACTCTTCAGTTCAAGAGGCAATACTTCATCAAGTTCTACTTTCCTCCCACTTACTTCTTTCGAGAGAAACTCTTTCTCTAGAAAGGATCCATTCTTGGCAACAGAGATCTTGCCTTCGGATCTGAGGTAGAAGGTATACCCAATAGTTTCTTTATGGTATCCTATGAAGACGCATTTTTCCGATTTGGGTTCGAGCTTTTCAGGTTGAAGTTTCTTGACATAAGCATCGCATCCCCAAACTTTCAGAAACGACAACTTAGGTTTCTTACCAAACCACAATTCATACGGTGTTGTCTCAACGGATTTCGACGGAGCCCTATTTAAAGTGAATGCGACAGTCTCTATAGCATAACCCCAAAATGACAGCGGTAGATCGGTAAGAGACATCATAGATCGTACCATATCCAATAGAGTGTGATTACGACGTTCGGACACACCATTATGCTGAGGTGTTCCAGGCGGCGTGAGTTGTGAAAAATTCTGCATTTTCTTAAGTGTGTGCCAAATTCGTGACTCAAATATTCTCCCCCACGATCTGATCGTAAGAACTTGATTTTCCTGTCACATTGATTGTCAACCTCACTCTGAAATTCCTTGAACTTTTCAAAGATCTCAGACTTGTGTTTCATTAAGTAGACATACCCATATCTACTCAAGTCATCAGTGAGGGTGAGAACATAACGATAGCCTCCACGAGCCTCAACACTCATTGGACCGCACACATCAGTATGTATGATTTCCAATAAGTTGGTTGCCGCTCCATTGTTCTGGAGAACGGAGTCTTGGTCATTTTGCCCATGAGGCATGGTTCGCACGTGTCAAATGATTCATAATCAAGAGACTCCAAAAGTCCATCTGCATGGAGTTTCTTCATGCGTTTGACACCAATGTGACTAAGGCGGCAGTGCCACAAGTATGTGGGGCTATCATTATCAACCTTACATATTTTGGCATTCACACTATGAATATGTATAACATCACGTTCGAGATTAAATAAGAATAAACCATTGACCAGCGGGGCACGACCATAAAACATGTCTCTCATATAAATAGAACAACCATTATTCTCAGATTTAAATGAGTAGCCATCTCGCATTAAATGAGATCCAGATACAATGTTCATGCTCAAAGCTGGTACTAAATAACAATTATTGAGGTTTAAACTAATCCCGTAGGTAAATCACTACGGGAAACAGGAGATTTGCCGTTAGCATTTTGTCGGGGCAGACGGCAAAGAAAGGGTTTGCCGTCATCAGCAGACGGCAAAGAAAAAGTAACGGTAAAATAGACTTTGTTGTCTGCAAATAAACTACAAACAGCAAAGAGCTCACTTTGCCGTCTGCAAAAAAATACAGACGGCAAAGAGCTCACTTTGCCATCTGTAATATAAAATGAAGACGGCAAATATCTTTACCATCTGTATTTTTTTTACAGACAGCAAAGTGAGCTCTTTACCGTCTGTAATAAAAAATACAGACGGCAAAGAGAAAGCATACCATGCGGATCGATGATGTGGCAGCATCTCAACCCACACAGCCCCGGGCACAATCGCAGCCCACCCCAACACTATCCCATGCCCAACCCCACCACGCTCTCTCTCCCTTATCCCGCACGCTCTCTCCCTTATCCGCATGATCTCTCTCTCTCTCTCTCTCTCTCTCTCTCTCTCTCGTACCTGTCTCTCTCTCTAACGCACGCACGCACCCCACCCCCACCACCTCGCCCGCGTCCCGATCCACTCGTCGGTGCCACCAGCCACGGCTCCTCCAGCCGGCCAACCCTCCGCCACCGCCAGCACACCTTCGTCCTCCCTTCCTGTGCTCCGCCTCCTCTGGCTCCCTCCTTCCCCTTGCTGTGGGCAGGGCGGCCGGCGCGGGAGGCCGCTTCGGCTCCTCCAACAGGGCGGGCGGCGCGAGCCAGGCTTGGCCGGTGCGGGCAGAGCGGCCAGCACGGGAGGCTGCTGCAACTTCTCAAGCGTGGCGGGCAGCGCAAGCAGGACATGGCCGGTGCGGGCAGAGCGGGCGGCGTGGGAGGCTACTACAAGCGACGCACGGGCGGGCGGCGGGCGTGCGGTGCGAGCACGGCACGGCCGGCGTGGGAGGCCGCTGCGGGCAGGGGAACAGCTCCGGGTGGTGCTTCGGGCCGGCGCGGGCAGAGCGGACAGCGTCTCCTCCGTTCAGCTCCAATTGGTGTTGCGGGTCGGCGTGGTCAGCGCAAGGCGGTGGCTGTGGAATCCCTGTGGTTTTGTCCCCGACCAGAAGAAGGACGACCAGGGGTGAAGTCCATGTTGCTGTAGTGGAGAAGGACCTGATTGCTTTTATTTTTACTTTCTAGGTTCCTTTGTGTAGATTTTCAGGACAGCTTTGTTTCTTCTCTGTAACTCCACGTACGATGAATGAAAGGCAGCACGCCGTGTCGAATCCAAAATCTATGTGATCTCAACTTACTGTCTTGGTTTGACGTTCATGTGTCCGGTGAGATGCTCTACTCTGACGTCTATTTTTTTTAAATGAAAAACAATCTTTGCCATCTGTACTTTAGTCAAGATGACAGCAAAGAACAAGTTTTTACTAACGGCAAAGAACAGGGTTTTGCTGTCTATTATTTTTTGCAACAAACAGCAAATCTGTAGTTGGCTGACGGCAAAATCTTTGCCGTCTGCCCGATGAAATGCTGACGCTAAAGTATTCTTTGCCGACTTATCTTTGTCGTCTGACTTTGCCGTCTGCTTCCTGACAGAAAAATCTTTGCCGTCTGTATTTAGGTCTTTGCCGTCTGTAATTCACAGATGGCAAATTACCTGATTCCTGTAGTGAATGTAGAGGTAGCGTGCCGACGGTGATCACATCGACCTTGGAACCATTCCCGGCGCGCATCGTCACCTCGTCCTTCGCCAGTCTCCGTTTATTCCGCAGCTCCTGTTTTGAGTTACAAATATGAGCAACCGCACCGGTATCAAATACCCAGGAGGTACTACGAGCGCTGGTTAGGTACACATCAATAACATGTATATCACATATACCTTTGACATTTCCGGCCTTCTTATCCTCTAAGTACATGGGGCAGTTCCGCTTCCAGTGACCGTTTCCCTTGCAATAAAAGCACTCAGTCTCAGGCTTGGGTCCATTCTTTGTCTTCTTCCCGGCAGCTTGCTTACCGGGCGGGGCAACTCCCTTGCCGTCCTTCTTGAAATTCTTTTTACCCTTGCTTTTCTTGAACTTAGTGGTTTTATTCACCATCAACACTTGATGTTCCTTTTTGATTTCCACCTCCGCTGATTTCAGCATTGAATATACCTCAGGAATGGTCTTTTCCATCCCCTGCATATTGAAGTTCATCACAAAGCTCTTGTAGCAAGGTGGGAGCGACTGCAGGATTCTATCAACGATCGCATCATCCGGGAGGTTAACTCCCAGCTGAGACAAGCGGTTGTGCAACCCAGACATTTTGAGTATGTGCTCGCTGACGGAACTATTCTCCTCCATCTTACAACTGTAAAACTTGTCGGAGACTTCATATCTCTCGACCCGGGCATGAGCTTGGAAAACCATTATTAGCTCTTGGAACATCTCATATGCTCCGTGTTGCTCAAAACGCTTTTGGAGCCTCGGTTCTAAGCTGTAAAGCATGCCGCACTGAACCAGGGAGTAATCATCACTGCGCGTCTGCCAGGCGCTCATAACGTCTTGTTCTGCTGGGAAAACAGGTGCTTCACCTAGCGGTGCATCAAGGACATATGCTTTCCTGGCAGCTATGAGGATAATCCTCAGGTTACGGACCCAGTCCGTGTAGTTGTTGCCATCGTCTTTTAGCTTGGTTTTCTCTAGGAACGCGTTGAAGTTGAGGGCAACATTAGCGTGGGCCATTTGATCTACAAGACATATTGCAAAGAATTTTAGACCATGTTCATGATAATTAAGTTCATATAATCAAATTATTTAATGAACTCCCACTCAGATAGACATCCCTCTAGTCATCTAAGTGATACATGATCCGAGTCAACTAGGCCGTGTCCGATCATCACGTGAGACAGACTAGTCATCATCGGTAAACATCTTCATGTTGATCGTATCTTCTATACGACTCATGTTCGACATTTCGGTCTTCCGTGTTTCGAGGCCATGTATGTACATGCTAGGCTCGTCAATCAACCTAAGTGTATTGCATGCGTAAATCTGGCTTACACCCGTTGTATGCGAACGTTAGAACCTATCACACCCGATCATCACGTGGTGCTTCGGAACAACGGATCTTAGCAACGGTGCACAGTTAGGGGGAACATTTTCTTGAAATTATTGCGAGGGATCATCTTATTTATGCTACCATCGTTCTAAGCAAATAAGATGTAAAACATGATAAACATCACATGCAATCAAATAGTGACATGATATGGCCAATATCATTTTGCTCCTTTTGATCTCCATCTTCGGGGCGCCATGATCATCATTGTCACCGGCATGACAGCATGACCTCCATCATCATGATCTCCATCATCATGTCTTCATGAAGTTGTCTCATCAACTATTACTTCTACTACTATGGCTAATGGTTAGTGATAAGGTAAAGTAATTACATGACGTTTATGTTGACACGCAAGTCATAAATAAATTAAGACAACTCCTATGGCTCCTGCCGGTTGTCATACTCATCGACATGCAAGTCGTGATTCCTATTAAAAGAACATGATCAATCTCATACATCACATATATCATTAATTGCATCCTTTTGGCCATATCACATCACACGACATATGCTGCAAGAACAAGTTAGACATCCTCTAATTGTTGTTGCAAGTTTTTACGTGGCTGCTATAGGTTTCTAGCAAGAACGTTTCTTACCTACGCCAAAACCACAACATGATATGCCAATTTCTATTTACCCTTCATAAGGACCCTTTTCATCGAATCCGATCCGAGTAAAATGGGAGAGACAGACACCCTCTAGCCACCTTATGCAACTAGTGCATGTCAGTCGATGGAACCAGTCTCACGTAAGCATACGTGTAAGGTCGGTCCGGGCCGCTTCATCCCACGATGCCTCCGAATCAAGATAAGACTAGTAACGGCAAGTAAATTGACACAATCGACGCCCACAACAACTTGTGTTCTACTCGTGCATAGAAACTACGCATAAACCTGGCTCATGATGACACTGTTGGGGATCGTTGCAGAAATTAAAAAATTTCTACGCATCACCAAGATCAATCTATGGAGTAACTAGCAACGAGAGAGAAGGGAGTGCATCTTCATACCCTTGAAGATCGCGAGTCAGAAGTGTTGCAAGAACGCAGTTGGAGGAGTCGTACACGTAGCGATTCAGATCGCGGCCGAATCCGATCTAAGCACCGAACAATGGCGCCTCCACGTTCAACACACATGCAGCCCGGTGACGTCTCCCGCGTCTTGATCCAGCAAGGAGGAGGGAGTGGTCGAGGAAGAAGGCTCCAACAGCAGCACGACGGCGTGGTGGTGATGGAGTGGCATTTCTCCGGCAGGGCTTCGCCAAGCTCATGCAGAGGAGGAGAGGTGTTGGGGAGGGGAGGGGCTGCGCCTGTTGCAGCCCTCCCCTCGCCCTTCTATTTTTAGGGAGAAGGGGGAAGGGGGCCGGCCCCTCTAGATGAGATTTAAAGGGGGGCGGCGGCCAAGGGGGAGGGGGCTTGCCCCCCAAGCAAGGGTGGCGCCCCCCTTTAGGGTTCCCCCCAAACCCTAGGCGCATGGGCCCTAGGGTGGGATGGCGCCCAGCCCACTAGGGGCTGGTTCCCTTCCACCTACAGCCCATAAGGCCCTCCGGGCCAGGTGAACCCTCCTGGTGAACCCCCGGAACCCCTCCGGTGGTCCCGGTACAATACTGGCATACCCCCGAATATTTCCGGTGACCGTATGATGACTTTGAAGGAAATATGCCCTAGAGGCAATAATAAAGTTATTATTTATTTCCTTATAATCATGATAAATGTTTATTATTCATGCTAGAATTGTATTAACTGGAAACATAATACATGTGTGAATACATAGACAAACAAAGTGTCACTAGTATGCCTCTACTTGACTAGCTCGTTAATCAAAGATGGTTATGTTTCCTAACCATGAACAATGAGTTGTTATTTGATTAACGAGGTCACATCATTAGTTGAATGATCTGATTGACATGACCCATTCCATTAGCTTAGCACCCGATCGTTTAGTATGTTGTTATTGCTTTCTTCATGACTTATACATGTTCCTATAACTATGAGATTATGCAACTCCCGTTTGCCGGAGGAACACTATGGGTGCTACCAAACGTCACAACATAACTGGGTGATTATAAAGGAGCATTACAGGTGTCTCCAAAGGTAGATGTTGGGTTGGCGTATTTCGAGATTAGGTTTTGTCACTCCGATTGTCGGAGAGGTATCTCTAGGCCCTCTCGGTAATGCACATCACTTAATCCTTGCAAGCATTGCAACTAAATGATTTAGTTGCGGAATGATGTATTACAGAACGAGTAAAGAGACTTGCCGGTAACGAGATTGAACTAGGTACTAGAATACCGACGATCGAATCTCGGGCAAGTAACATACCGATGACAAAGGGAACAACGTATGTTGTTATGCGGTCTGACCGATAAAGATCTTCGTAGAATATGTAGGAGCCAATATGGACATCCATGTCCCGCTATTGGTTATTGACCGAAGACGAGTCTCGGTCATGTCTACATTGTTCTCGAACCCGTAGGGTCCGCACGCTTAAGGTTATGATGACAGTTATATTATGAGTTTATGCATTTTGATGTACCGAAGGTTGTTCGGAGTCCTGGATGTGATCACGCACATGACGAGGAGTCTCGAAATGGTCGAGACATAAAGATTGATATATTGGAAGCCTATGTTTGGATATCGGAATTGTTCCGGGTGAAATCGGGATTTTATCGGAGTACCGGGAAGGTTACCGGAACCCCCCGGGAGCTAAATGGGCCATGATGGGCCTTAGTGGAAAAGAGAAGAGGCAGCCCTACATGGGCTGTGCGCCTCCCCCTTCCCCTATTCCTATTAGGACTAGGAGAGGTGGCCGCCCCCCTCTCTCTCTTTTCCCCCTCCGCGAATCCTATTCCAACTAGGATTGGGGGGGAATCCTACTCCCAGAGGGAGTAGGACTCTCCTGGCGCGCCACACCTTGGCCGGCCAGCCTCCCCCCTCTAGTCCTTTATATACTGAGGCAGAGGCACCCTAGAACACACAAGTTGATCCACGTGATCTATTCCTTAGCCGTGTGCGGTGCCCCCTGCCACCATAGTCCTTGATAATACTGTAGTGGAGTTTAGGCGAAGCCCTGCTACTGTAGTGCATCAAGATCGTCACCACGCCGTCGTGCTGACGGAACTCTTCCTCGACACTTTGCTGGATCGGAGTCCGGGGATCGTCATCGAGCTGAACGTGTGCTCGAACTCGGAGGTGTCGTAGTTTCGGTGCTTGATCGGTTGGATCGTGAAGACGTACGACTACTTCCTCTATGTTGTGTCAACGCTTCCGCAGTCGGTCTGCGTTGGGTACGTAGACAACACTCTCCCCTCTCGTTGCTATGCATCACATGATCTTGCGTGTGCGTAGGAATTTTTTTGAAATTACTACGAAACCCAACAGTGGCATCCGAGCCTAGGTTATTTATGTTGATGTTATATGCATGAGTAGAACACAAGTGAGTTGTGGGAGATATAAGACATACTGCCTACCAGCATGTCATACTTTGGTTTGGCGGCATTGTTGGACGAGACGACCCGGACCAACATTACGCGTACGCTTAAACGAGACCGGTTCCCCCGACGTGCTTTGCACATAGGTGGCATGCGGGCGACTGTCTCTCCAACTTTAGTTGAACCAAGTATGGCTACGCCCGGTCCTTACGAAGGTTTAAACGGAGTCTATTTGACAAACTATCGTTGTGGTTTTGATGCGTAGGTGAGATTGGTTCTTGCTTAAGCCCGTAGAAGCCACGTAAAACTTGCAACAACAAAGTAGAGGACGTCTAACTTGTTTTTGCAGGGCATGCTGTGATGTGATATGGTCAAGACATGATGGTGAATTTTATTGTATGAGATGATCATGTTTTGTAACCGAGTTATCGGCAACTGGCAGGAGCCTTATGGTTGTCGTTTTATTGTATGCAATGAAATCACGATGTAATGCTTTACTAAGCAGTAGTGATAGTCGTGGAAGCATAAGCTTGGCGAGACGACAACGATGCTACGATGGAGATCAAGGTGTCACGTCGGTGACGATGGTGGTCACGATGGTGCTTCGGAGATGGAGATCACAAGCACAAGATGATGATGGCCATATCATATCACTTATATTGATTGCATGTGATGTTTATCCTTTTATGCATCTTATCTTGCTTTGATTGACGGTAGCATTATAAGATGATCTCTCACTAAATTATCAAGAAGTGTTCTCCCTGAGTATGCACCGTTGTGAAAGTTCTTCGTGCTGAGACACCACGTGATGATCGGGTGTGATAGGTTCTACGTTCAAATACAACGGGTGCAAAACAGTTGCACACGGGGAATACTCAGGTTATACTTGACGAGCCAAGCATATACAGATATGGCCTCGGAACACGGAGACCGAAAGGTCGAGCGTGAATCATATAGTAGATATGATCAACATAACGATGTTCACCATTGAAAACTACTCCATCTCACGTGATGATCGGTTATGGTTTAGTTGATTTGGATCACGTAATCACTTAGAGGATTAGAGGGATGTCTATCTAAGTGGGAGTTCTTTAATTAACTTGATTAACTGAACTTAAAATTATCATGAAACTTAGTACCTGATTAGTATCTTGCTTGTTTATGTTTGATTGTAGATAGATGGCTCGTGTTGTTGTTCCGTTGAATTTTAATGCGTTCCTTGAGTAAGCAAAGTTGAAAGATGATGGTAGCAATTACACGGACTGGGTCCGTAACTTGAGGATTATCCTCATTGCTGCACAGAAGAATTACGTCCTGGAAGCACCGCTGGGTGCCAGGCCTGCTGCAGGAGCAACGCCGGATGTTATGAACGTCTGGCAGAGCAAAGCTGATGACTACTCGATAGTTCAGTGTGCCATGCTTTACGGCTTAGAATCGGGACTTCAACGACGTTTTGAACGTCATGGAGCATATGAGATGTTCCAGGAGTTGAAGTTAATATTTCAAGCAAATGCCCGGATTGAGAGATATGAAGTCTCCAATAAGTTCTATAGCTGCAAGATGGAGGAGAACAGTTCTATTAGTGAGCATATACTCAAAATGTCTAGGTATAATAATCACTTGATTCAATTGGGAGTTAATCTTCCAGATGATAGCGTCATTGACAGAATTCTTCAATCACTGCCACCAAGCTACAAGAGCTTCGTGATGAACTATAATATGCAAGGGATGAACAAGACTATTCCCGAGCTCTTCGCGATGCTGAAAGCTGCGGAGGTAGAAATCAAGAAGGAGCATCAAGTGTTGATGGTCAACAAGACCACTAGTTTCAAGAAAAAGGGCAAAGGGAAGAAGAAGGGGAACTTCAAAAAGAGCGGCAGGCAAGAGAAGAAACCCAAACCTGGACCTAAGCCTGAAACTGAGTGCTTCTATTGCAAGCAGACTGGTCACTGGAAGCGGAACTGTCCCAAGTATTTGGCGGATAAGAAGGATGGCATGGTGAACAAAGGTATATGTGATATACATGTTATTGATGTGTACCTTACTAATGCTCGCAGTAGCACCTGGGTATTTGATACTGGTTCTGTTGCTTATATTTGCAACTCGAAACAGGGACTACGGATCAAGCGAAGATTGGTTAAGGACGAGGTGACGATGCGCGTGGGAAATGGTTCCAAAGTCGATGTGATCGCAGTCGGCACGCTACCTCTACATCTACCTTCGGGATTAGTATTAGACCTAAATAATTGTTATTTGGTGCCAGCGTTAAGCATGAACATTATATCTGGATCTTGTTTGATGCGAGACGGTTATTCATTTAAATCAGAGAATAATGGTTGTTCTATTTATATGAGTAATATCTTTTATGGTCATGCACCCTTGAAGAGTGGTCTATTCTTGTTGGATCTCGATAGTAGTAACACACATATTCATAATGTTGAAGCCAAAAGATGCAGAGTTGATAATGATAGTGTAACTTATTTGTGGCACTGCCATTTAGGTCATATCGGTGTAAAGCGCATGAAGAAACTCCATTCTGATGGACTTTTGGAACCACTTGATTATGAATCACTTGGTACTTGCGAACCGTGCCTCATAGGCAAGATGACCAAAACGCCGTTCTCCGGTACTATGGAGAGAGCAACAGATTTGTTGGAAATCATACATACAGATGTATGTGGTCCGATGAATATTGAGGCTCGTGGCGGATATCGTTATTTTCTCACCTTCACAGATGATTTAAGCAGATATGGGCATATCTACTTAATGAAACATAAGTCTGAAACATGTGAAAAGTTCAAAGAATTTTAGAGTGAAGATGAAAATCATCGTAACAAGAAAATAAAGTTTCTACGATCTGATCGTGGAGGAGAATATTGAAGTTATGGGTTTGGTGTACATTTGAAAAATTGTGGAATAGTTTCGCAACTCACGCCACCCGGAACACCTCAGCGTAATGGTGTGTCCGAACGTCGTAATCGTACTTTAGTGGATATGGTGCGATCTATGATGTCTCTTACTGATTTACCGCTATCGTTTTGGGGATACGCTCTAGAGACGGCCGCATTCACATTAAATAGGGCACCATCAAAATCCGTTGAGACGACGCCTTATGAACTGTGGTTTGGCAAGAAACCAAAGTTGTCGTTTCTAAAAGTTTGGGGCTGCGATGCTTATGTGAAAAATCTTCAACCTGATAAGCTCGAACCCAAATCGGAGAAATGTGTCTTCATAGGATATCCAAAGGAAACTATTGGATACACCTTCTATCACAGATCCGAAGGCAAGACTTTTGTTGCTAAATTCGGAAACTTTCTGGAGAAGGAGTTTCTCTCGAAAGAAGTGAGTGGGAGGAAAGTAGAACTTGACGAGGTAACTGTACCTGCTCCCTTATTGGAAAGTAGTACATCATAGAAAACTGTTTGTGCGACACCTACACCAGTCAGTGAGGAAGCTAATGATGATGATCATGAAACTTCAGAACAAGATACTACTGAACCTCGTAGATCAACCAGAGTAAGATCCGCACCAAAGTGGTACGGTAATCCTGTTCTGGAAGTCATGTTATTAGATCATGATGAACCTATGAACTATGAAGAAGCGATGGTGAGCCCAGATTCCGCAAAGTGGCTTGAAGCCATGAAATCTGAGATGGGATCCATGTATGAGAACAAAGTGTGGACTTTGGTTGACTTGCCCGATGATCGGCAAGCAATTGAGAATAAATGGATCTTCAAGAAGAAGACTGACGTTGACGGTAATATTACTGTCTACAAAGCTCGACTTGTCGCGAAAGGTTTTCGGCAAGTTCAAGGGATTGACTACGATGAGACCTTCTCACCCGTAGCGATGCTTAAGTCTGTCCGAATCATGTTAGCAATTGCCGCATTTTTATGATTATGAAATCTGGCAGATGGATGTCAAAACTGCATTCCTGAATGGATTTCTGGAAGAAGAGTTGTATATGATGCAACCAGAAGGTTTTGTCGATCCAAAGGGAGCTAACAAAGTGTGCAAGCTCCAGCGATCCATTTATGGACCGGTGCAAGCCTCTCGGAGTTGGAATAAACGTTTTGATAGTGTGATCAAAGCATTTGGTTTTATACAGACTTTTGGAGAAGCCTGTATTTACAAGAAAGTGAGTGGGAGCTCTGTAGCATTTCTGATATTATATGTGGATGACATATTGTTAATTGGAAATGATATAGAATTTCTGGATAGCATAAAGGGATACTTGAATAAGAGTTTTTCAATGAAAGACCTTGGTGAAGCTGCTTACATATTAGGCATTAAGATCTATAGAGATAGATCAAGACGCTTAATTGGACTTTCACAAACAACATGCTTGACAAAATTTTGAAGAAGTTCAAAATGGATCAAGCAAAGAAAGGATTCTTGCCTGTGTTACAAGGTGTGAAATTGAGTAAGACTCAATGCCCGACCACTGCAGAAGATAGAGAGAATATGAAAGATGTTCCCTATGCATCAGCAATAGGATCTATCATGTATGCAATGCTGTGTACCAGACCTGATGTGTGCCTTTCTATAAGTCTAGCAGGGAGGTACCAAAGTAATCCAGGAGTGGATCACTGGACAGCGGTCAAGAACATCCTGAAATACCTGAAAAGAACTAAGGATATGCTTCTCGTATATGGAGGTGACAAAGAGCTCATCGTAAAAGGTTACGTTGATGCAAGCTTTGACACTGATCCGGACGATTCTAAATCGCAAACCGGATACGTGTTTACATTAAACGGTGGAGCTGTCAGTTGGTGCAGTTCTAAACAAAGCGTCGTAGCAGGATCTACATGTGAAGCGGAGTACATAGCTGCTTCGGAAGCAGCAAACGAAGGAGTCTGGATGAAGGAGTTCATATCCGATCTAGGTGTCATACCTAGTGCATCGGGTCCAATGAAAGTCTTTTGTGACAATACTGGTGCAATTGCCTTGGCAAAGGAATCCAGATTTCACAAGAGGACCAAGCACATCAAGAGACGCTTCAATTCCATCCGGGATCTAGTCCAGGTGGGAGACATAGAGATTTGCATGATACATATGGATCTGAATGTTGCAGACCAATTGACTAAGCCTCTTCCACGAGCAAAACATGATCAGCACCAAGGCTCCATGGGTGTTAGAATCATTACGGTGTAATCTAGATTATTGACTCTAGTGCAAGTGGGAGACTGAAGGAAATATGCCCTAGAGGCAATAATAAAGTTACTATTTATTTCCTTATAATTATGATAAATGTTTATTATTCATGCTAGAATTGTATTAACCGGAAACATAATACATGTGTGAATACATAGACAAACAAAGTGTCACTAGTATGCCTCTACTTGACTAGCTCGTTAATCAAAGATGGTTATGTTTCCTAACCATGAACAATGAGTTGTTATTTGATTAACAAGGTCACATCATTAGTTGAATGATCTGATTGACATGACCCATTCCATTAGCTTAGCACCCGATCGTTTAGTATGTTGCTATTGCTTTCTTCATGACTTATACATGTTCCTATAACTATGAGATTATGCAACTCCCGTTTGCCGGAGGAACACTTTGGGTGCTACCAAACGTCACAACGTAACTGGGTGATTATAAAGGAGCATTACAGGTGTCTCCAAAGGTAGATGTTGGGTTGGCGTATTTCGAGATTAGGTTTTGTCACTCCGATTGTCGGAGAGGTATCTCTGGGCCCTCTCGGTAATGCACATCACTTAAGCCTTGCAAGCATTGCAACTAAATGAGTTAGTTGTGGGATGATGTATTACAGAACGAGTAAAGAGACTTGCCAGTAACGAGATTGAACTAGGTACTGGAATACCGACGATCGAATCTCGGGCAAGTAACATACCGATGACAAAGGGAACAACGTATGTTGTTATGCGGTCTGACCGGTAAAGATCTTCGTAGAATATGTAGGAGCCAATATGGGCATCCAGGTCCTGCTATTGGTTATTGACCAAAGACGAGTCTCGGTCATGTCTACATTGTTCTCGAACCCGTAGGGTCCGCACGCTTAAGGTTACGATGACAGTTATATTATGAGTTTATGCATTTTGATGTACCGAAGGTTGTTCGGAGTCCCAGATGTGATCACGGACATGACGAGGAGTCTCAAAATGGTCGAGACATAAAGATTGATATATTGGAAGCCTATGTTTGGATATGGGAAGTGTTCCGGGTGAAATCGGGATTTTATCGGAGTACCGGGAAGGTTACTGGAACCCCCCGGGAGCTAAATGGGCCATGATGGGCCTTAGTGGAAAAGAGAAGAGGCAGCCCTACATGGGTTGTGCGCCTCCCCCTTCCCCTAGTCCTATTAGGACTAGGAGAGGTGGCCGGCCCCCTCTATCTCTTTTCCCCCTCCGCGAATCCTATTCCAACTAGGATTGGGGGGGGGGAGGAATCCTACTCCCAGAGGGAGTAGGACTCTCCTGGCGCGCCACACCTTGGCCGGCCAGCCTCCCCCCTGTAGTCCTTTATATACTGAGGCAGAGGCACCCTAGAACACACAAGTTGATCCACGTGATCTATTCCTTAGCCGTGTGCGGTGCCCCCTGCCACCATAGTCCTCGATAATACTGTAGTGGAGTTTAGGCGAAGCCCTGCTACTTTAGTGCATCAAGATCGTCACCGCGCCGTCGTGCTGACGGAACTCTTCCCCGACACTTTGCTAGATCGGAGTCCGGGGATCGTCATCGAGTTGAACGTGTGCTCGAACTCGGAGGTGCCGTAGTTTCGGTGCTTGATCGGTTGGATCGTGAAGACGTACGACTACTTCCTCTATGTTGTGTCAGAGCTTCCGCGGTCGGTCTGCGTTGGGTACGTAGACAACACTATCCCCTCTCGTTGCTATGCATCACATGATCTTGCGTGTGCGTAGGAAAATTTTTGAAATTACTACGAAACCCAACAGACTTCCCATATATAAATCTTCACCTCCGGACTATTCCGGAACTCCTCGTGACGTCCGGGATCTCATCCGGGACTCCAAACAACATTCGGTAATCACATACAGATCTTCCTAATAACCCTAGCGTCATCGAACCTTAAGTGTGTAGACCCTACTGGTTCAGGAACCATGCAGACATGACCGAGACAACTCTCCGGCTAATAACCAACAGCGGTATCTGGATACCCATGTTGGCTCCCACATGTTCCACGATCATCTCATCGGATGAACCACGATGTCGAGGATTCAAGCAATCCTGTATACAATTCCCTTTGTCAATCGGTACGTTACTTGCCCGAGATTCGATCGTCGGTATCCCAATACCTCATTCAATCTCGTTACCGGCAAGTCACTTTACTCGTTCCGTAACACATCATCCCGTGACCAACCCTTTAGTCACATTGAGCTCATTACGATGATGTCTTACCGAGTGGGCCCAGAGATACTTCTCCGTCATACGGAGTGACAAATCCCAGTCTCGATTCGTGCCAACCCAACAGACACTTTCGGAGATACCCGTAGTGCACCTTTATAACCACCCAGTTACGTTGTGACGTTTGGCACACCCAAAGTATTCCTATAGTATCCGGGAGTTGCACAATCTCATGGTCTAAGGAAAAGATACTTGACATTAGAAAAGCTCTAGCAGACGAACTACATGATCTTGTGTTATGCTTAGGATTGGGTCTTGTCCATCACATCTTTCCCTTAATGATGTGATCCCATTATCAATGACATCCAATGTCCATAGTCAGGAAACCATGACCATCTGTTGATCAACGAGCTAGTCAACTAGAGGCTCACTAGGGACATGATGTGGTCTATGTATTCACACATGTATCACGATTTCCGTACAATTATAGCATGAACAATAGACAATTATCATGAACAAGGAAATATAATAATAACCATTTTATTATTGCCTCTAGGGCATATTTCCAACACCAGGAGACTTGGAGAGGCCGTCAAGAAACAAGGGAGGAAGGCAAGAGGCAGGGGGTGCGCCTACCCCCCTAGGCGCGCCCTTCACCCTCGTGGGCCCTCTGTTGCTCCACTGACGTATTTCTTCCTCCTATATATATATCCACATACCCCCCCCCC
>NC_041386.1:635902531-635925109 GCF_002162155.2 Triticum dicoccoides
CCAGGAGCACCACGAAAACCTAATGCCACCGCCGCAACCTTCTGTACTCAAGAGATCCCATCTCGAGGCCTTTTTCGGAGCTCCGCCGGAGGGGGCATTGATCACGGAGGGCCTCTACATCAACTCCATGGCCTCTCTGGTGATGTGTGAGTAGTTTACTTCAGACCTACGGGTCCATAGTTATTAGCTAGATGGCTTCTTCTCTCTCTTTGGATCTCAATACAAAGTTCTCCTCGATTTTCTTGGAGATCTATTCGATGTAATCTTCTTTTGCGGTGTGTTTGTCGAGATCCGATGAATTGTGGGTTTATGATCCAGATTATCTATGAACAATATTTGATTCTCCTCTAAATTCTTTTATGTATGATTGGTTTATCTTTGCAAGTCTCTTCGAATTATCAGTTTGGTTTGGCCTACTAGATTGATCTTTCTTGCAATGGGAGAAGTGCTTAGCTTTGGGTTCAATCTTGCGGTGCTCGATCCCAGTGACAGAAAGGGAACCGACATGTATTGTATTGTTGCCATCGAGGATAAAAAGATGGGGTTTATATCATATTGCATGAGTTTATCCCTCTACATCATGCCATCTTCCTTAAAGCATTACTCTGTTCTTATGAACTTAATACTCTAGATGCATGCTGGATAGCGGTCGATGTGTGGAGTAATAGTAGTAGATGCAGAATCATTTCGGTATACTTGTCTCGGGCATGATGCCTATATACATGATCATACCTAGATATTCTCATAACTATGCTCAATTCTATCAATTGCTCGACGGTAATTCGTTTACCCACTATAATATTTATGCTCTTGAGAGAAGCCACTAGTGAAACCTATGGCCCCCGGGTCTATCTTTCATCATATTAATCTTCCAATACTTAGTTATTTACTTTGCATCTTTATCATAAAAATACCAAAAATATTATGTTATCATATCTATCAGATCTCAGTCTCGTAAGTGACCGTGAAGGGCTTGACAACCCCTTTATCGCATTGGTTGCGAGGTTCTTATTTGTTTGTGTAGGTGCGTGGGACTTGAGTGTGATCTCCTACTGGATTCATACCTTGGTTCTCAAAAACTGAGGGAAATACTTATGCTACTTTGTTGCATCACCATTTCCTCTTCAAGGGAAAAACAACGCAGTGCTCAAGAGGTAGCAGGCCAAACTCGCGACGCCGAAGTACGCTGTAAAAGTTGTTCGGACTTTGTTGGCAACTCATTTGTTCCCGTACCGAGCCCCTAGCAAGTTAAGCCGGGGTATGTTTGTGAAACAACCATGGGAGGCGTATTTATTTGCAGAAAGACGTGGGTAATTAATTCGGATAGTGTGAACTGGGACCTGAGCGATGTGCTGATGATTAATTAACATATATATGCCATGACCTCGGTCATTTGATATGCCCTGTCGAAGGCAGAGGAAAAAAGGCATGTTACAGGCTCTAGAAAAAAGAGTGCATTCTACAAGAGTTTATTTTGGACCTCCTATCGCACGTCTCCGCCGCCTATCCTCGGCGAGGGGAATGCTTGAAGGAAGTAGCCCTATAGGTGAGTGTATGGATCCGAACTCCGATGGAGTCGGTCGTAAGTGTTTCTCCTTTGCGCTACCTGCTTTTAAGAAGTATTGAAAAAAAGGAAAGTATATAAAAAAACGTTACCGGAATGTTTGTAGACTTATCCGTATTGTGCTTCCACCGCTGCCCATGGTATCTTAAGTGCATAGTTATGTATACGCGGTATAGCTTCATCGTGTATATGAGATAGGTGGCGGAAGCCGAACTGCTATTTCTGTTCCGGATTTGATCGATCTTCGGGGGGGGGGGACTTGTTTCTGGTCCCCTGCATTTGGCTGTTGAACCATTCCGTCGTCCCTATTGCCTTACGGCCCCGTTCCCTTGTGTTCGGTGTTGAGCTTGCCGGCCTGCTTGAGGACCCAATAGCTTCTATTGGTATGATTGACTAGATTATTGGGGTGGTCGTGTATCTGGCAGGGTCAGTCTAGTATCATGTCTAGGTTGGATGGTCCGTCTCTGTTCGCCTTGCATGGCTTTTTCCGTTGACCGGGCTTGGGATTGCTGAATCCAGCGTTAACCCCTGTGTCACATGATCTATCGTTATCATTGTGACTGTTGTATTTGCTTCGTCGTGGCTTGCCATTGCCGTCTCGGATTTCAGAAGTGCGTGAGTTGCTGGCGCTATTGCTTCTATGAGCGAGCCAGCTATCTTCTCCCACGCAAAAGCGGGTCATTAGAGCGGTAAGGGCTGTCATGGATCTAGGTCCTTCTTGACCGAGGTGGCGTGCAAGCCATTCATCCTGGACGCTGTGTTTGAAGGCCGCAAGGGCTTCCGCGTCCGGACAGTCGACGATTTGGTTCTTTTTAACTAAGAACCTGGTCCAGAGCTTCCTTGCTGACTCTCCGGACTGCTGAACAATATTACTTAGGTCGTCGGCATCCGGTGGCCGGACATATGTCCCTTGGAAGTTGTTGCGAAAGGCATCCTCCGAGTCCTCCCAGCTGCCAATAGAATTTTCCGGCAGGCTATATAACCAGTATCGAGCTGGTCCTTTGAGTTTTAGTGGTAGGTATTTGATGGCGTGAAGGTTATCTCCACGGGCCATGTGGATATGGAGGAGGAAGTCCTTAATCCATACCGCGGGATCCGTTGTTCCATCGTATGATTCGATATTCATGGGTTTGAACCCGTCTGGGAATTCATGCTCCATTACTTCATTTGTGAAGCACAGAGGGTGTACGGCGCCTCTATGTTGGACCACGCTGCGACGTACCTCTAACGGAGTCCATTTGCGGTTTTCAGCCCGAGCGTGGCTAGGTTTGTCACGTCCGAATAGGTGGCCGTAGTCGCGTGTCGAGGTGTGTCCTTGCGATCCGTAGATCGCTCTTGGGTATCCTGTTTTACTACCCCATCCCTGTTGAAGGTTGTATGTACAACCTTGAGCTGTTTTGTTCTTGCCTTTACGGTGAGGTGGGCGGTTTGTAGTTCGGCTTGAGTTGCCGCTTTGACCGGACCAAGTTGTGGTCGACCTTCCGCATTGTGTGACGATTGTACGAGCTCGAACACCTTATCGTCGCCTTGGGGTAGCGATCTATGCTTCGGGTAGCTTTTGGCTGGGCTACCAAGGCCGTATTTTTCGGCGGCTAGGACTTCGGTCCATCTATCATTAAGCAGATCTTGGTCAGCTTGAAGCTGCTGCTTCTTATTCTTCTTTAGGCTCCTTGTAGTGGCTATTAGTTGGCGTTTCAAGTGCTCCTGCTCGCGAGGTTCCTCAGGCACGATCAAATCTTCGGTGCCGAGGCTCACCTCATCCTCAGAGAGCGGAAGGTAATCGCCATTCACCGAATCTTCGTGTGTGGCCTGTTTACCGAGGCTATCCTGCCTGTCGTCTCGTTCATCATTAATTGCATCAACGGGGTCTTTGTTGTCTTCAGCGTCATTGTCCATGCGGTCAATATTCTCGGAGTCGTAATCAAGTGTTTCGGTCGAATCCTCGACCGTGGCTATAAAGTGGGTGGCGAGTGGGAAGCGAAATTCTCCATTGTCGGCCCCTAGTTCGAGCCGGATATAGTTCGACTGAGAGTCCTCCGCTAAGGACAGAATTTTTAACGAGTTTAGCACATCGCCCAGAGTCGAGTGCTGAAAGATGTCTGCGGTGCTGAATTTGAAGATCGATAAATGATCAAGCTCGGCGTCCGCGGGCTCCAACGCCATCGAATCTGCGGCCTCCGTGGTGGGGTTAATCCTCCCATCTTTGGATGGCGCGGCCTGCTCCGGCTCTAGGACCAGAGCGGTTGCAGGAGCGATCTCCTGGATGCGGCCCGATGACAGATTTAAGTCATGATCATCGGGGTGATCGGGAGTGGCTACCGCGGTATCGAATCCGGCGAAGATCAAGTCTCCACGGATGTCCGCAATGTTGTTCAAGCTCCCGAATCTGACCTGATGGCTAGGGGCGTAGCTTTTGATCTGCTCCAGATGGCCAAACGAGTTGGCCCGCAGTGCGAAGCCACCGAACACGAAGATCTGTTCGGGGAGGAAAGTTTCTCCGCAGTCAGCGTCGTTATTGACGATTGAAGGGGCCATCAAACCTTTCAGCGACAACACAGCGGAACTCTCAATGAAAGCACTAATGTCGGTGTCAAAACCGGCGGATCTCGGGTAGGGGGTTCCAAACTGTGCGTCTAAGGTTGATGGTAACAGGAGACAGGGGACACAATGTTTACCCAGGCTCGGGCCCTCTTGATGGAGGTTATACCCTACGTCATGCTTGATTGATATAGATGAATATGAGTGTTACAAGAGTTGATCTACCACGAGATTGTAATAGCTAAACCCTAAAAGTCTAGCCTGTATGACTAAGGTATTGAGTATATCATGTTCGGACTACACCCTCTGGTTTATATAGACACCGGGGGATCTAGGGTTACATAGAGTCGGTTACACAAGATGGAATCTTCATAGTTGTTCGCCAAGCTTGCCTTCCACGCCAAGGAGAGTCCCATCTGGACACGGGTATAGTCTCTGGTCTTTATATCTTCACAGCCCATCAGTCCGGCCCATAGATAACAGGCTGGACGCCCGAGGACCCCTTAGTCCAGGACTCCCTCAGCCACCACTGCTCTGGATCCACCAGGGTGACCTTGTAGCATGTCGTGCTTCTGCGAGCGCCGAAGCCCGTCTCGCGAGCGCTGAAGCCACGACGGCCTTGGGCACCAGGAGCGGCTCGTCGTCCTGGTAGACCTTGGGCACGCCGGCAACCTTGGTAGGCGGTGGCATCTTGCTGGAATTGTCGGAGGTAGGTGACCGGTGGCGGATCCTTCGTTGGCAGGAGAAGGAGAGAAGTGGGGGTTGGTGGTTGTGGGCCAGTGAATAAAATAAAGGAGAGAGAGGTGGGTGGCTGACAGATGGGCCAGGCCCAGACATAGGCGGACGAGACTGACATAGAAAACCTCCGTTCTGTGTCCGCCTCGGACCACAAATGCAACCCAAATTTGCGACCGGAGTGGGTCCGAGCGGACACAAAGCAGACATAATATAGGAATGGGTCTACACGTTGGGCAATGCTTTTTGTTCGCACGGACCCAAACAGACACGCGCAAATGAAATGGGTTATAGCGTTGGAGTTTCTCTTATAGTGAGAGGTATCATAGGGATAGTGTCATAGGTGGTTGAATATATTAGTTTGTAGACTCATTTTGTCTCAGAAAGTGCTATGTGATGGTAACATATTATGTTAGCTCAAAAATCTGTCTCCTCATTAACTATCTGCCACATTAGTGAACTTGTCTTGGGGATGTTATGTTACTGGTTAAGTTACTCGTATTATGACCAACCTTACGGAACTTCGATTTTTTCTGATTAAAAAATAAACTACCACCCAAAGACCGAACAACACATGAAGCGAGACCAACCCGACGACCGAAAATTGAAATACCCAAAATTTGATCATTTCGGTTCGGTACGGGCTCGGTCATCGGTTTTCAGGAAACGAATGCCCAGCCTACGCACCTCCATAAACCTAACACAACAAATGGATAAATAATCGACCCCCAGTAAAAATAATTGCATCTTGACCATCACGACGACCAAACACCATATGTAGAATTTATATAGGACTACATGGAATTCTTTCAATAAAGAGTACGAAAGCTAGCACCACAATACCACAGTTAAAAAACAGTACAACAAAATAACCAGATAGTTTCTAGTCTATTGTATGGTATTCGAGCAGAAAACTAGTAAACAATACACTTGGTACTTAAGCCGAGGCAGGCACGTACCAAATTTCTCTTTACACGGGCCACAGAGAGCTGACTAAGGTCGTGCTCGTATCACATTAGTGACTTGAGCGACCGGGCTTTCACGGGCTTCTTCCCCATCTTCTTTGACGGGGTCTTGCTCACCTTAACGGTTTCACTGTTGTAGTCAGGTGCGTCATCATCGCTGATTTCCACATACCAACCATCGATAATGACGTCGGTGCAGTCGTCGTGCCTAGGCTCATCGAAGCATTCTGACGCCGACGCGCCTTGATGTTCTATATCATCAGCTCCAGCTAGACTTGCATTTAAATCAATGTGATCTAGAGTTGTATGCTCTTTCTGTTCAACAGGTTCTTGCACGCTGCTTGATCCATGGTGCCTCTTGGTGCTGCTTGATGGGCCAAACCCGCCGTAGTAGCAGAACCCTAAGTCCAAGCCCCGGTTGGCGACGATCCTCTTCCTCTGAGGTGGCTTCGAGATGGCACGAGGCTTTTGATCGGAGTGGTGCGAGCAGTACGAGTTGGGCTGGCTCGCAGGCCTCCCGCAGAACCACCTTTCGCTCTCGTTCTTCTTGCACGGCCATCCTCCACCGGCATCGTCACTCTCATTTGCCTCCACCTTCTCCTTCCCCTTCCCCTTTGTCTTCAACTTGGTCTTGTTCTTCTCTTCCTCGCCCTTCATTGTGGTGCTCTTGCTTTTCTCACAGTTCTTCTCCACGATACATGGTTCCAAGATGACGCTATCGAGCATGTCAACGGCCATCTCCTCATTTTCCTCAATGGAGTTGGCACGGGTGGTGGCTGGGAAATGGCACCTAGATCCCCACGGGTGGTGTCTGCGAAGGCTAGGACGGCCATCCCAGAAGTAAGTCTCCTTGAAGTGCTTGTCATCCTGAAAAAGTTGAAAATGAAAATTCCGAAAATGAACCCCTGTTTAAGAAGATAAATATGCAATAATGAAAAGTGATGTTTAGTTCTGCGGAACTGCTGTGAAGGAAGTACATGAGAGCAGGCAAAGGGTTTGTGGATGTTTGTCTGAAATGTAGGCTTAGGTGCCCTGTGGTTAGGTCAAAACTTTTGTTAATGTTGTTTTAATCTTTGCTGTTAGCATTGTGCGGCAGATAAACTCCTGCACCTGGATGCTCATGCTGCTACACCTTGTTTTAGTTTCATTATCATTTGATTTTGGAACCTGATCCTTTGTGAGGATGGTATGCAAAAAATAGTAATCAGAAAATACATGCATTTCGACCTACACAGGTACATGTAAGTGAAATAGGGTGTAAGCGCGTAGGTACTGCTCGCATCGCTTCCAACCCTAGCAGACTGGCCACAGATTACCGCGAGGGACAACACGACTGCCTCCAGAAACAAGCAAGCAAACATCACATGGACATGATTCCGTCCAGACACAAGCAAGCGCGCGAAGCGTGGAGGGATGGAAACCCTAGCTGGGACGTGTCTGCGCGGACGAGCCAGACCCGCGCGCGAGTACCAGCGGCCCGATGGGCAACCTCGGCAGAGGAGATCCAGCGATGGAGGCGGATCCACACGCTGCTGTGCAGCGGCCGGCGGCCGGCGGCGCGGAAATGTGCAATCGGTGCAGGAGCAGGATACGGCAAGCTACGAGCATGCACCGTGGGGGCGGGGGGAGGAAAATTACCACGGGATCTTGGACGCCGAGTTGGTCCATCAGGTCCGCTACCGCCATGTTCGTCACGCAGGGCGGCGGGCCGCCGGCGTCGGCTGGCGGGAGCGGGGGCAGATTGCGTCGGGGCGGCTGGGAGGAGGAGGAGGCGGAGGGGGCGACGCCGAGCAGGAGGGAGGCGGCCCTGCGGATCCGCATGGCTGGCGCCGGAGGGACGGAGAAAGAGGGGAGCTCTCGGGATCTGGATGGTGGCGCTGGCGAGGTAGGGTTTGGGATTTGGGCAAGAGGCAGGACTAACTGAGACGAAGGCAGGACACGCGAAGACCAGTGTGAGGTGGACGAGGCCCCACTTGTCCGTGACGGCAGCGACTTTGCTGAGAGTGGCGGACAGGGCCTGCTCACATCCGTGCTCCAGCAGGCTTAGCGGCTGTGATTGGTTGTTTGATGGCCCACACCCACACCTTCTCTTCCCCGTCTCCTCTGTTCTGACTGAAAAAACCGTATCCAAAATCAGAATCAGGGTACGCGACGAGATGCCTGGCGACGAAGCATCCTTAATATTCTTGTTAATAAGTGGCGACGCAGGCCTTGTGCTGCTGCAACAGCGCATCCTCACCGCGGTCGTGGTGCTGAAGGCAGCGCGTAGGCGGCCGCCCGCAGACGATCACGTCCAGACTGCCTGGGGCTGGCATTACGATCCATCAACAGTCCTCACGAGACTACATCTACTCCTTCCGTCCCGAATTACTTGTTTTTTTAGATTTGTCTCAATACGAATGTGTTTAGACCCGTATTAAGACAAGTAATTTGGAACATAGATAATACGTAGCATCTGCATATGCCGACCTCTACTACCACCTGCACTGAACGACACCGCGTTGTCCACCGACTGTCGCAATCCTAGTCACCATCAATAACTCATTTAGTGTATTTCTCTAAAGCAAAAGTGCTTTTCTTTTCGCAAAAGAGGTGATTTTCACCCGAATTTCATTAACAGCTCGTTTGGCACCCCTCATTTCATTTCATTTGATATAAATGAAATGAAATATAATCTCCATGAGGATTTCTTTTGGTTGGAATGGAAATCCAGTTGCAAAAATCATGTTTGGCTGCCACGAGGACTCTTGATTGAAATGACTATATCCTGCTTGGCTGCCATTTTGGCAAGAACTGATAAACCCACACATAGTCTGGCTTCAAAAATGAACTTCATAACACACAAACATCATCTTTCCAAAAATTTAACATTCATGGGAAACATGAAACAAGTTGCGGCACGCAATATTTCATATAAGAAGCAGCTCCATAAAGCACAAATCCACATATTTAAATTCTATTGCGACTGACATGTCCATCTCCATAAAAGCACAAAATGTAGTTTGGCACAAGCGGTTTGCATTAAGCAAGGTTCGGCTGACAAAATAATAGACCTTATAATCACAAGTGCATTATGACAATAAAAACTGAATTTTTGCATCCAAGTAAGGTCATATAGCTTAACTCTAGGACCCATTTCTTTTTCATTCCATCATGCAAGGCTTAAAGAGATCGTAACATGATGTCATAGATCGTCAACATGTCATTTTCTAGCTCAGAAAGAATCACTACTGCGCACTTTCTTATCCTTGTCTTGTCACCAACTGAACTAGCAAATCTAACAATGAGGCATTAGTTAGACATAAATGAAAGGTAATGCATGCTCATAAAAAATGAATATATTTCTCATCAAGAAAATTGATCGACAATATTATATCTTTCGGAGTGTACGTATCAAGCAGGTAATGCATTCCCATCAAAGAAAAATGGAATATATTGCTCATCAAGAAATGTAACTCATTTAGGTTGGTACCAATCTCAGGTTTCAACAATAGAGAATGACAAAGAATCACAAATGTGTCATTTTAATAGTTTGCATGAATTGGCATTAGAGAATGGCATGTCATGAAAAAATTAGAACCTACTATTATGCGGATAGGGAACTTGTAAATCGAAAGAGACATCTGTACATTCAAGTTACTATTGATTGACTCTATTACTACGTAGTAGTACAAATTAGTCATGCTTCATGTGTGATCCAGTTATGTTATTGCAAAAATGTGTATTCTAATCTACAAGATTGTTAATCACTTACTTTAAATATTTGTTCACATCTGCAAGGTTGTTACTACAAATTAATAACCCACCCAACTTCATATAAAAGAAATAATAATAAGTTATATTATTCAGGCATGAAACACACATCATGTTTTGACATGATCAACATTTTGACAATGCTCTGAAAGTGCAAACACATCAACATGGTACAACCAATGCCAAAGATAAAAACAAAAGTAAAATAACAAGGAATGAGCAAACATAATGATAAGAAATTGGCAGGTTACTGAAGATAACCAGAAAGGAAAAAATGTACTGAACATACACTGATTTTTCAGACTTAGAGGTAGTAGCACATGGTATGAGGGCCCTCTAGTGAACATTGGAAGAAGCCACTGCCACATAACACAACAACAATGGCCAACAGTCACATTGCAAACAGTAACTCGATAATGCATTATGTTGTCTTGCTGGTATATCAACATGCAAAATACAAGAAACAATGGTTGAGACCAAACCACATGACAAAATACAGCGTTGGATGAAGAACACATAATTTGTAGCTACTAACACTAGTGTTACTTTTGTGGCTACTTGGCTGATCAGTCGCGGGCAACACTGGTGGTGATAGTTACAACAGTATTTGCATGTGGAGGTAAGGGCGCGTCAGACCGGAGAATTTCTTGGAACTTATTATTGTCTCTTCTTGTACTACTACTATCATTGCTCAAATAAAAATAAAATGTAGAGAAAGGAGGGCATCCATCAGAACCATCAAGCAAGTACTACCATGCATCAGAACCACCATGAGGCATCTCAAGGAATAGTAGCAGGTTGTGTTATTTTAGGAAAACACTATCAAAGAACAACACCAAGTTTGATGAAATACACTAGGAAGGAATACTAGAAAGTTAAAGAAAGCACTATCAGGAAAATACTACGGAGAGTAAGCAACAACTATAACTAAAAAGACAGGGATTTAACAACATACCTTGCTGATTTCTATTAGTCCCCATCACCCTCATTGGTTAGTTTGCTTGAGGATTCATTTCTTCTTCATTCTTTTGGCTGCACCTTAAGAGCCTTGAACTTGCGGTCATCCACCATGAGTATATCGTAAGTTGCTAAAAACCATCATTGTCTAGCCTCACAACTGTATTGAGCACGACAAGTATATCTTCGGGAGAGGAGGGTTTCTCGAGAAGAGCAACCAGAGCAATATTAGCTTTGTAGTCGCTAGTGAAGTTATCCAGGTTTTCACCAAGCATAGATGCAACTGAGTCATCTGATTGATATCCTCTCCATTTCTTTTTCTCACCGGTTTTAGTTGAAGAAGTTGTAGTAGGCTCATTTTTTATGTTGTTGGCATTCTCTGCAACCATTTTGGCTACACTTTCAGCAGCTTTTCTAGCTCCTGTTCCAGTGGCATGGTCCTTCGAGAAGACAAGCATGATTGAATCCCTAGGACTTGATAACCTTGTGCCTATACTAAGCAACATTTTTGTTTGCCTGCAAAATAGAAGATAAATAGTATCAGACAAAAAAGTGAAACATAGGTGGTAAACAATAAATGTTGGAAGTAGCTTACTTGGTCAAGAAAGACTAAAAAACAGTGTCTAGAAAGCAAGGAATCAATTAAATCACTACACAATCATAAATTACCTATGTTTTCCTTTGTTATATGGCACAGCAAAACTTGGTTCTATATACTCAACACTATTCATTTTCTATGTTTTCCTTGGTCACTACACTACAGTACCTTACTTGCTCGAGAAAGACTAAAAATAGTGTTTATGTATGTAAACATACTTAGGAAACTCATCATTCATAAACTTAAACACATCTATTAAGGCTCAAGAAGTATAGAATAGTTGCTCCACACATCCTCACTATCAACCACAAGCTTGTTATGGGTCCTAATCCCACCCAAAACCACTCATTGACAACATCTTGCTGACAATGACATAGTGTCTATCACTTGTGTTGCACCTTGACATGACATTATCCTCTATGATATCCACACTATGCTTCTCATGAACATTCTTGACAACTACAGTGTAAGCATGTGGTTTTCACCCATTTTGAGCATGATCCCCTTTGTTGTAATGCTCCGCGGACACATTCAACATTGCCTGAGAGAGAGAGAGAGAGAGAGAGACTCAAAAATAGATATATGGAAAATATGAACATACAAATGAATTCAATGATTGGCTCCCGAATAGCTCGGTTGGTAATATGCCCACATATTATTAGCTAAGTTATGTTGCTTGTTGTTCCACTCCGTTGCTGATTGAACATATATAATCATGCTTGGTTGTTGATTGAACATCTGTTATCATGTTTGGTTCTTCTGGATGTTCGATGGCAGCATCATGCATCTCATTATCCACGTCAATTAGCATTATATAGCATGCAGCTCTCTCATCCTATCTCTTAGGAAGTTATGCAATATGCAACAAGCACTAATGACACATATATGCGAGATGGTATTATTGGCATATTAATAAAAAAGAAAAAAAATAAATGGCTTCTTGGTTTTGCAATATACTATGTGATACCTCATTTTGTATGCAAAAAAATGAACTAGTCCTCAAAATAGCCCACATATCAACTTGAGTAGACCAAAAGTTCTCTCTGTCATATTCTTAGCTGATGCATGTTGCATATTATATTACTCTATTGGAGTGTGCAGGTTATTTCCATTCGCCAGCCATTCTTTTAAATGGTACCAGACATACCGCTATAGAGCAAAGAAGCCTGGACCATTAGTGTACACAATATCTACAAGGTAGTATTTTCCTAACGTTTGCAAAAATAATAATTATTAGATAGTATATTTCCTTTGAAATATCATAACTTAGTTGTTCTATCATACCAAGGCAGAGAAATTTCCATGTGGTACTACCAAAGCATATTGTTTTGACATTGCATCTCACAACACTCATGAATCTGATCCAGAACCTTCCCATCCAACTAAGACATACAAAAAGTCTATATTCCAGTCACAAACACCAAGCACATTAGTGGTCACATCTTGCTTCCTATTAGTGTATCTACCTTGCTTCAGAGCGGAAACATAGACCTCAACACGTGTGCCATCTAAAGCTCCTAGCCCATCTATTGTCCTTTGGTTGCTCAGCTAAAGGACTCAGCAACTTTATAAACTCATGAGACAAGGAAAGGATAGCTCTTAAGATCGCACTAAAGTATGCTGATTGTCTCAAGTGCCCATCAATACGTGCTTTCAATTAACTCATATTTCATCCCATGGCTTAACACAACCAGGAACACTGTGACTAATTCTTTCACTAACACATAAAGTGTGTCCCTCAACCAGATCTTTCACACAAGATAGTGAATAGGACCATAAAGGACCATTTAGTTAGGCACAAAATATCATCACAATACTTATCAGAACCTTGATAAATTGATTTAAGAATCTATTTTCTAATCCTAATATCTGCCTCATCCTCTCTGAAATCATCAAGCTCTCTCATCCTCCCCTGACAATACGTGTGTTGAACCATCGCGACACTGACACAAAAATACAGTTATTGTCCTCTTTCTTTTCTTCCTCCTCTCATCATGATGCAATGTGCTAATGTGCAAGTTTGACATCTATATTAGGATGGATTCAAAAAATAAAGGAGGAAAAATAAATTAAATTAGCAGAAGGCTATATGACTATCCATTTGTTTGCTTACATCACTAAAACACCCATCACCCTAAATTTGGAAGGAAAAGTAAGAGAACATAAGCCTCTTTAACATGACCAATTCCACATATATCAATATTCAGATTGATAACTTTCCACGAGAAAACAACACCACAATGTTCGTGATTAAAATCACTTACCTAAAAATAAATCTACTACTATGAAAGTTGGTAGTCAAAATGAAAAATATATGGAGAATAGGTTCTACAAAGAAATAATACTATGTAATGCTCAGGATACATCGCTTTTCAACTCTCAATTCTTCAATGTGTTGGCAGGGTAACTTGTTATATAACAAAACATTATATGTGACTGACACTTGCTAGTTGATTCCAATTTAAGCATTCAATGTCATGGGCCAACATTATGAACCATCCAGCATGCAACTTTATCTGCTAAAGCAAATCCATTGAAATGACAGCGGGGTGAGAGCACCAAATGGCAACCCTGAACCCTAAAACTCTCAACCATGGCAAGACACATGAAGCCCATAAGCAGCAGGATGGCTTCTAGACCACCTCAACTACAACTTCAAGCAACACATCTATCTCACACTTCCAACTCTTCAGTAATTAATCCAGGGGCGTACCTAACGATTTTTTTGAAAACAAACTTATTCAGGTAATATATTTGCTAGTCCATAGGAAGGAAGGGAGGAAAACGTGTGAGATGCGGAGGGGATAATGTAGGAAGTGGAGAAAGGGCTCACCATGTTGGCCCACAGAAAAGGGGTATGAGATCTGGCATGCAGTGGAAATGAAGAGGAGAATGGGTCTTGGCGGTTGGTCCTGGCCTTCGATGAGTTCGGGTGAAACCTGCTGAATTGGGGAACTTAGGGTTAGGGTTCAAGAAAAATAAAAGTGCTTATGGGAGGGTGGAAGAGAGAAGAGGTGGAGGAGGATACTTACTAAGGCAATGAGGTTAGGCGGACGGTGGCGCTCATCGGCGGCAAGATAGAGTCACAGAGAATAGAGGGTCGGGGCGGAGCAATAGGGGGTCATGGTGAAGGGGAGGGGGAGGGGACGAATAAGAGAGAGGACAGGAGAAATAGGAGATGGGTAGGGATCTCTAGAGACGGGGAATCGGAGCACCATGGATTGACAAGGTAAGGTGGGGGAGCGGGATCGGGGAGGGAGAGTGGTCTCGGGGATGAGGAGGAGATCTGCAGAAAATTCCAAATAAATGACGGGGAAGGGGAGGTGATTTTGGTATAGTATGGCTGAGGGGGGAGGGATTTGGGTGGAAACGCCAATTCAATTCCAACCGTCAATTCTATTGCAGCCAAACGATTTGATCCGGGAGTTTACAAATTAAGGTATGTGGAAGGCTATTTCAGTATCAAAGCCCTAGCCGCCATGTAGAATCATACGCACCATGTCTCTACCCTCATGGGATTGGCTGAACAAACACACCCTACCCAATCTAGTCAAGGGATCAGTCATCTCCACCAATAATTTAAGAGAGGAGATTAGGCACGAAGGTATCCATCATCCCTACCTCCATAGTCACATCCAACATTGCTCTCCATTCCATCTCTTTGTAATATCCGAACTTGTCCATTTTGTTGTCAATCTGTTGTGGGTTTGTGTGTGGATTATTAGAAGCATTCACCCTTGTTCTATTTGATTATCTCGTTTATGCCTTATATCTTGATGCTTGAGTAGAATCCATATTGTTTGATAGGCTATGTAGATACTCTAGATAAATTATTACTAAAATGTAGTAATTTATTCAAGATGTGTTATATGCATATGGTGATGTTCTTCATGATGTTGTGCTAATGTTGACTGCATATGATTTTTCCTTAAGGCGACACGAATGATGTCAATGTCATGGGGATACATGGTATGAGGCACACTGATGGCATAAGCTACCTTGCACCTTATTACACTCTTGACATGAAGATCATGGTGACCAATTCTCCTTTTCTGCATCATAGAGAAACCCTGAACTACTATCATACGTAAGTGAAAATGTTAGGTGGGGCAATACTAGTTCTCACTGATGTGTTACTAAGAAATTAGTGCATATCTTGCTTAGGATCAGACGAATCCCATAAAGGAATAAAGACAATTATAGACCATTTCCCATTTAATTTCACTTTTGATTAGAGGGGACCCATTCAACTCAACATCAACTTCATCAGTTTTGTGCTCTTGAGATTAATCTTAATTTTTTTACTCTTTATTATAGTAAATTGCTATAATTTTCTCAATTACACCACCATATTGCTTGGGGTACAAACAGTTTTTTGTAGGCACAAGTGAAGGAACTCAACGAGAGATAAACAATGAATTCCTTAGCTCCTCATGATTCATTACCGTTACTTTGTAAACTTGCAATGATAATCATGTGTACGTGCATGATATCACATATCATCTGAATAATATCGATCAGAGTCTTATGTTATGCAAACCATCAGAGTGCAGGATAAAAGATCAAGTTGGTCAGACTACCAAGAAAATATTTCAGCTATCCACAAATGAAAAAAAATGGAGGATATATATCTATGTGAGGGAGTGAGAATGATTGGAATCTTCATAAAAAGGTAACAGAAAAATCCATTAATAGAGGCAACTGGAAGAATTTGGTGGGTGTGCCCGGTCAGTCTACTTTCCCATGTGTTTTACCTACTGCTCCAAATTTTAGCAATCATACTTTAGTTGGTAGTGCTGATAAAGTATTAGCTTGATTAAGAGATATTAAGGTAAATATTTGGACACCATACATACTATTATGGTGTGAAGTGTGTTTACTGCTAGTAAGAAGAAACCAAACACTATGGCTTTTGATTAGGAGTCAAAACTAGAGAGTGTTGACCATGTAAAGAGAAACCTCATTTCTAAAATTATACACGATTATAATTTACAGCTGGTTTAATCCAACAAAACTAAAAGTGGAACCCTGGAAAGAGAAACTTCATTCCTGAAAATATACGATTACAAATTAAAGTTTGTGGAGTCTCAGGAAACTAAAAAGGATATCCTATTACCAAACTTCTTATTGATGCATGTAGCAGATCTAACTGTACATGCTTTTTTCTCTCTGGCAAGGGTTTATATAGTGGGGCCTTGTTAAGTTTTAATGGTGAGTTTATTAGTTTTCAAATTATCACAAAAAAAATCCATGTTTGCAAAGTTGTATATATATGATCCCGGCTACTACATAATGTGAAGGGCAGTTTCCTTTAATTCTTGTAAGACCCCTTCCTAGGGTGTTTATCAGATCATATATATTTGATTTTGGACATGAGCTTGGAAAATTCTAAGATAACTAATCTGTTTAGATTTGAATTGTGTTCATTCATAAGGAATGTGCAGAATAATCTGGAGAAAATGGAGGACAAAGTTGCCGGAACAACTAGGTAGAGGAATTTAGAAGGTTTTGTATGATGCTTAGAGCTTCCGTGAGAACAACTTTTCATGTGTGCATATTATTGGAGAAACAGAGAAATCTAGCGCTAACCTGGCTGACAACAACCCACTTGGGGGTTCTTACTAATGAAAATGAGGAACCTCTATTCATATGATCTTGTGTTTTGATAAAGATGTTGATAATGATAATTTCACTCTAGTTAAGTCCAACATTTTTTTTAAAGTTAATGTGGTAGTGTCATGACCTATGACTAGAAGTCGAACAAATAATGTTGAGAGATACACAATAGTTGTGGTAAATATGCCTAGTGCAACAAACAGTCTCATCTTACCCTCGAAAACCTAAATATATTTTTGATGTCTAGTCATTGGGAAGAAATGTGTCCCGCTTAGTAATTGTCAGGAAGTTGGCGAGAGATGTTTGTGATTATAATCCCCCTTTTTCTTTCAAGAGGTGATGTGAATGTGAATCCCCCTAAAAATAGATAATTTTGTTTTGAGATAAGCTTGGGTTATGAATGAAGCATTTCTTCCCCCTGTAGAACAAATTTGGAATAAACTTGTTAGATACAACCATCTTGATATTCTTAACATGAAACTCAAAAGTTGTAAAATGTTTTTCAAGGGTTGGGGCTCCAATTCTTTGGGACATTCCAAAAATAGAAAAAAAAACTCAAATTTTTGCTATCAAGGAGTTGGAGGAAATCATACCTTTAGAACCGAGTTGCACTATAGAAGAACCAGTATTTGTGTTGATTTGAATGGAATTCTTGTTAATGAGGAATTCTATTGGTTGCTGCAATCTGATGAGAGGTGGCTACTGAAAAGTGATCAAAATACCTCATATATTCATAAAATTTCTAAAAGTTTTTTTTACTAATTCATTGCCTTACTGTAGATGGGGCTAATCTCCTAGCTCATACTTCTTGACCTTGCTAAGATATTTTATCTGCATCCTGATACTTGGGATTAAAATGCAAAACTTTCTTATTTAGACAATTAATCTTTAACTCGGCCTTTTATTGATGATGAGGTTGAAGAGGCATTTTTTCGATGGACAGTAATAGATCTTTTGGACTTGACAACATACCTACAGAGTTATTTAAATGATGTTGGTATATTGTGAATAATGATATTATGAAGGCATTTAATGCCTTTCATGCCAGAAAACTACTGTGGTATTGTAACTTTACTTCCTAAAGTGGTTGGGGTAATAAAATTTAGCAATTTTGACCTATATGTCTGCTTAAAATTTTATATAAGTGGATCACTAAGGCTTTAGACATTAGAGTGGGCCAATTTAAGAAGTGAGTGGGTATCGTGCTCAATTGATTATGAAAAAGCATACAACAAGGTGAATTCATACTTCCTTATGTAATGTCTTGAAAATTTAGGTCCAAGTCATGCATGGTGTAGTTGGATAGAAAACATACATCATAATGGCATTGTAAGTGTTAAGTTGAATACAACAACTCGTGCATGTTTTGAAGGTCATAAAGGAGTCAAACAAGGCCCCCTCTCCCCAGTCCTCTTTACCCTTAATGTGGATTATTAATTTGAATAAAATGGTTAAATATGCACACAGAAATAATATGTGATTGGCTTACCTCCTCACCATATTGACAAGCGGGTAGCTATAAAAATTGTTTTATATTTGGACATCCAATTCCAGTATTTCCTTTTCTGTCTCTAGATCTTCTAATCTTTTCTCTTCCAGGTTCTCAAAGAATTATCCCTAGGCATGTCATCTTTCATCATCTTAACTTTCGTAATGAAAACCAACCACCATGCTATCACACTTTTTCACCTTCATGTGCCTTGTGTCTTTTATTCAGAACATTCTCTTAACCAGTTTGAGTCACAACTTTTGCAACAATGACATCTCTGACATTTTATTGAGTTTCATTTATCTATAATGAATCTTCACAATAGCCATTCGATTTGTATGCTCAATAGCATATACTCCCTTCGTTCCTCAATATAAGTCTTTTTAGAGATTCCAACTGGGATTACATACGGAGCAAAATGAGTGAATATACACTCTAAACATGTAGTTCTTATTAAACTCACTAAAAAAGACTTATATTTAGGAGCGGAGGAAGTACTTGTTGGAGTTTTGCACTAGTAAACATTCCAGTTCTTGAGGTGTATCCAACATACTTAGCAACTGGCTTCATCTGCTTTAGCCAAGAACAATCATCAGTTAAGTGTGGCCCCATTCTACATATCACATAGTGTCCAAGCCTACATCCTTTTGTGTTAAATCTAATATCCTTACACTTACTTTAGGGCTTCCTAACAAATGTTCCAATATTAGTGGAGCCCTGCTTCTATCCATTTTAATTATGAATTTATCTAGTAGCACCCCAACACCCCTAGAAAGAGATGGGCCACTTTACATAGAAACTACTACTACCTTTCTTGGAAGCACTAACAGCATTCTAAGTTGGATGTCAACGTATAGCAAGATACATAGTACACTATGGGTCAACTATTGACTACTCTATGCAAGTTGATAAATTAAAGCTCGTATCAAGTACTGCTACTGAAATAACTTAGGGGTTACCTTTCTAAATCCTGTTTGCCTGTGGATCACCTAATTATGTTGTTGTGAAAGACTAGAGGAGTCTCCCAAAGAAAAAATAGAACTATCAGCATCCTGAACAACTTCCTTGGCCTAATTAACCTGATCTTTTGACTGATTCCTACCTCAATTGCAGTTCTAGTGAGTCAAATCTTGTAGCCCCATGTTGTTTGTCGGCCCATATCTATACCTATTTTGTTCCTTAGTGTTCTTGTTATTATTGGCCTCAAATCCATTTACCTCCTCTAGCCTAATTTGTCCCCTATTGCCGGGATATCTCTGATTTACTCCCTCCATCTGGGTTATTAGGCCCCTTTTTTTGTGCCAAAGTTTGACCATGAATTTAACTAATAAAATGTGAACTATATGTCACAAAAATTATGCATTGAAAACCTCTTTTAAATACAAATCCAACAATATATTTTGTGCAACATATACTTTATATATTTTTTGTAAAATAAATGGTCAAAGTTGGACCCAAAATACAATGGGGCCTAATAAAGCTGAACGGAGTTAGTATTCTCTTGTAGTGAAAATTGTTGTTTGTCCCGCTCTATTTAATCTATCATGCCCCCACGACCTCCATAGGCAGTTGCCATAGCTTGCTCTTCAGTTTGTGGTGGAAGGAGGAACCCTAACAATAGATCCCAAGTATCCACAACCTCCTATCCTAGGGAGGGGACCAACACATCAAAATGGCCAAAGGCAGCATATGACGTATTCTCTTTATGTGTTTCCCTTTTCCATTCCATAGGGCCTCCAGGATAAAACAAATCTATTCCAATAGACCCAACAAAAATATTAGAAGGTTCTATGGGTAAAATCCCACACTCCTATCCCTGATTCCTCTCCCACTTAGAATTCCCCATCTCAACGATAGTATAATTTAGAAAAACCAATCACCAGATCAAGCAAATCAAGAAAAGTGTTTACCACTAGTCAGGAGAAACTAAACATCATGCCCTTGGATCATGAGTTAAAACCATGAAAAGAGAATCCTCATTTCTAAAAGTATACACGATTCTAAATTACAGCTTCTGGAATCTGGTTAAACTAAAAGTGCTGAAAAGAGAACCTTCATTTCTGAAAGTATACAAAATTATAAATTAAAGCTTGTGGAGTCTAAGGAAACTAAAAAGGATATTATATTACCAAACTTATTATTGGTGTGTATGGCAGATATAACTGTACATGGTTTTTCTCTCTCTAGCAAGGGTTTATACGATGGTGCTCTATTAAGTTTTAATGGTGAGTTTATCACTTTTTTGAATAATCATAAAAACCCCACTTCTGCAAAGTTGCATATGATCCTGGTTAATTAGTACATAATGGGAAGGGTTGTTTCCTTTAGTTCTTGGCAGGCCCCTTCCTATGGTGTTTTCAGATCATATATCTTTGATTTTGAACATGTGCACGGAAAAAATAGGATAACTAGTCTATTTAGATTTGAATTTTGTTCATTTATAAGGGAAGAGCTCACTAAATTGATGTTAAGCTTGGCACAAACATTATTTTGATTAATCTTCGCGAAGTAGTAAGAGATGTTATGATAGCTTTAACAGGGTGGAATTACAATATAGGAAGTGAAAGTGTGAGGTATAGAAAGATGCTTACATAAGAAATTCATAAAAGAGACATGGGGGTTAATAGTTTAACTTCACATTTCATTGAAATGGATTTAGACAATAGATTACATATAATCTTGAAGGAAGATAAAATAAATTGGTACAAAGGTCTAAATATAAGAATTTGGTAGATGAGCATTCAATGGCATCTTATTAATGGCGTAGAAAGAGGGGAAACAAATTGTGCCTCGTTTGATTTGCAGGATTTGCATAGGATTTTTGTAGGATTTAGATCCTCTGGAAATTGGCATGCAATGTCGTTTGATTTATAGGACTGTGTTCCACTGGAACCGATCCTACAGGAAATCCATATTTCAGTTTCACAGGAAAACGAATGAGGTTGGACTTCATGGAAATCCTGGAAGGAAGAAAACCCGCACGCATGAGTTCTTGTGGTTTTCCTATATACTACAATAAAATAGCGGTTGCGTGAGAATTCCTCTGTTTTGCTATCCGTGGGATTTCACTGGACAGGGCCTCCTAATCCTCTAGTTTTCCTGTTCCTACACTTTGCCAATCCTGTAAATCAAACGAGGCCTTATAATACAAGGGGATATAGATGGAATGGTATTAATGCTCTTGAGCATATTGGACCCTTTAGTTTAGAAAATATATCAAAAAACATGTTTTTAGTACAAGTTTAGGAGAGGAGGGAGAATATATCATGTATAGGGTATTGTAATATGTATATACAATATTTCGTGAAAAAATATGCTAGGCTTTATTCTTCACAAAAAAGACAATGAGTGAAGAAACAACAACTTTTATACTCTAAATTTGTTGTTTTTCCCCTATGCACACGAATGAGAGTACTACAATATGTATATGTGTCATTTCTTTTCAAGAATTTCAACAATGCACCTTGTGATAATGTACTTGGGATAATGTACCTTGTGTTCATATAATGGTTTAACCTTGCTAGGCTTAACTATGCCATTTTAATCTTGTTGCCTAAAAGAGTTGAAGTACAAATCCTCTAGGTGTATATGGCCTATATTTTTTACTAATGTATTGCTCAAAATTTTTACTAAGGCAGTGAATAGAAAAGTCCTTCAAAATAATTGGTAGGCCATATCACCGTACCAGTCGAGATTGCATTTATTAGAGGTAGATTTTTCGTAGATGAAGTAATTCTTTATAGTGAGATACATATGGCTAATACATCATCTACAATGTTTAAGTTTGATTTTGAAAAGAGATATGATAAAACAAATTGTAACCTTCTTAAGGGTTTCCACAGATAGAAGGTTTTCTTGATAATATATAACACGGATAAAAGTAAGAGTTACCAATGTTAGTGCAATTTATATGGTAAATGGATAACCAGGACCATACTTTAGGACAAAAAGGTGAGGCAACCCGGGTGGTACCCTCTTACCTATTCAGTTCAATTCTACTTAAGAGGGCACATATCAATGCCTAAATTAGAATAGTGTTAAACTCAGTTAAAGGAGGCTTAGTTATGTTACATTGTGTAGAATATTTTCTTGTTTGAGGCTGATGTTGCTAATACTACAAAACATATATTTTTATTATATTTATATTTTCTGGTTTAAGTACCAATTTGCATAAAATTGAAGTTTGTTTCTTGGGAAAGGTTAAGAAATTAAGTAGTACTTATATATTTTTATGTGCAAAAATAGCCTATGAAATATTAATGGAACCATGTTCATAGAAATATATGCAACAAGGATTAGAAGCCAGCATAAGAGAAAGTAGATAATAAATTAGGGACCTGGCAACAGAAACTCCTTAGTTTCG
>NC_041386.1:635925345-635926032 GCF_002162155.2 Triticum dicoccoides
CTCAAGTTCTATATGCGTAACATCATTATTACATGATATCCATGTATGAAATTGCAAAAGGACCATGTATAAGGATTGATTTCTCGAGGAAATGATTATTGTGGAAAAGTGACCTCAATCAATGAATCGCCATTGGAGATAGTGCACATATGTTTTGTTGTGTAAGTGGTTATGGGAAATGGACAATGAAAAAGTATGCCAAATGTTCAGCATTGAATTATTTATGTTTGTTCGGTTTGATCTGTTGATCTTCGAAAAAACAAAACCGGTTCATCAAATTGAGAACCGAATGTATCTCTGCTGAAACATTGGATGGAACCCATTGACGGTGTCCTGACTAAGGGGCCTCTCACCACGTCGACTCTCGGCCTGGTGGGCCTGGCTGAGGGCCCCTTTAGGTTCCATCTTAGGCCACTTTGGGCAGCCCATGGAAATAATAAGAAGACTATGGAAGCCTTGCATTAAAGACAAGGACTCCGTATCCGCGGAGGACTCCTCTCCACCGTCGGAGCCGACTAGAACTCTTGTAATCCTAAACCTCTGGTATCTGAGTCACACTCTTATAATCCTAGGCCTCCAGTATCTTATATAAGCTAGGGCAGGGCTACTCAATATCTCATCGTATAATCTCGAGCAAAAGGAAGCCACACCTTCAGCTATTGTTGCATTTATCAATGATGAAATTAA
>NC_041386.1:635926299-635934526 GCF_002162155.2 Triticum dicoccoides
TCTTGTACAACATGAGGTTTTTTTCTCCTTTCTATGGCCTTGCCATATCACTGTAATTTGCACACTTTTCTCACTTGTTAAATGCAAAGGAAGATCTCTTCATGGTTCTCTATCACAATCCATTCTTGCAAGCACCTCGTTCTGCATGATTATCAAACTATAGCCAATATTTTTTTTGGATGAAAGGGTCTTTCCTTGATTTCACCAAAAGGAAGAAAAGATTTCACTACAAATTTTGCAACTTGACACAGCTGACACTACCCAAAGTTTCAGCAATTCGCAAAAAAAAAAATCAATAAGTACAAAGTCACCACAAACGTCTTGTAGTTGACAAAAACATCGTCTCCTACCAAAAGCAAATTGTCGGAAAGGCCGGAATAAATCCAAGAAAATCCAAAATGTTCTTTTCCAGTGAATGTTGTTTGGCGACGCCAACCAACACGTACATATACCAAGTGTTGGGAGCTCCTAGGTTTTTCTGTACCAACGCCCGTGACAGTACATCTCAAGCACGGTACTAAGTCTCAGTTATATATATTGTTCTTAAGAGAGTTGTATTAAGACTTTAAGAGTGATGCAAACATTGTGAATTCGTGTACTCTTCTCTTTCCACCCGGAGCTAGCAGTCATGCATCAATTGCAGCCATCAATTGGGAGATCGGATATATATGCAGGTAACCTGTATGTATTGAAGTACATTCAGGCACACATTGCTGGACTGAATTAGGCCATCCACTGGACGTGTCAGGTAACTGAATCACAGGACTAAGAAAACAGTGGCTGCTTCTCACCCATGAGGATTAAACGACAGCTTTAAAAAAAATCAGTTTGATCTAACGGCCGCACACAGAGTTAAAACAGTACAGTACACACACAAGAAATATGCTACGGACAGTTTGTACATTGCAACTCAGCACCAAAACTGGAGCAGACTAAGCTGAGCTAACTACTAAACCTATGAGAGTCAGGCACTACGACATCATCAGTGACTTGAGCGACCGGGCTTTCACAGGCTTCCTCCACCTCTTCTTGAACGGGCCCTTCCTCTTGGTGCCGCAGGGTTGTTTGCCATTGCAGCCAAGCGCTTCCTCATCGCTGCTCTCCTCGTCCCAGCCTGCGATCCCAGTGGTGCCGTCGTTGCCCGTAGGCTTGTTGACTACACGTACTGATGCCGCTGCTTCTTGATGGTTTGAGTCATCAGCTTGTTCCTGACCTGCACTAAAATTAAGTTGCATTTCGGACTGTGCCTCCTCTTTTGGTTGTTTAGCAGGCAGTGGAAGTTCCTGCATGCCATCATCACTGCTCTCCTTGTCACAGCCCACCATCCTAGCGGTGCCAGGCTCGTCGACGACGTGTGCTGATGGCGGGAGCACTGATTGATGGTCTGATTCATTCACTTGTACCTGACAAGCACTAAAATTAAGTTGCATTTCAGATGGTGCCTCCTCTTTCAGAGATTCAGCAGGCAGAATAGGTTCTGGCACGCTGTCGCTGCATGACGTGCGGCGCTTCTTGGTGCCGGGGCCGAACCCCGCATAGTAGTAGAACCCCTCGCCCAGGTCGATGTCGGGCCTCTTTCTACGTGGCTTGTCGCTGACGGGGGGCTTCTGGTCCAAGTGGTACGGGCAGTAGGAGTTGGGCTCACTCGCGGGCCGCTGGCAGCACCACCTCTTGCCGTCATTCTTCCGGCACCTCCACACTCCTTTCTGCACTTTGAACCCCTTATTTGGCTTCGGCTTCCTCTCCATCTTTTCCACAGCTTTGTGCAGTTTCAAGATGACCCCGTAAACCATATCTACGGTCAAGTCTTCCTCCTCCTTGATGGAGCCAGTAGGCATGGTAATGCTTGATGGGAAGAGCCAGCTACCTCGCCAGGAAACACTCATGAAGCAAGTCTCCACGAAGAGCTTCTCCACCTGAATGAGATGGTAATTCGGAAAATAAACGTTAAAGAACGAAAAGAGCTAGCTGCTACTGCTACTGATATTGCTGAACTGAAATGGGGGGCGGGTTGGTAGGGCTCACGACCGACAGATGAACTTGCAGCCCGATTAGCCGCCGCGCCGCCGCCAGACGATCACAGATTACCGCGAGGGAGCTAACTGACGCGCCCTACGGCTAGACCTCGACCCCGCACCACGCGGGTTGGGGGAGCGGAACCCTAGCGACATGGTCCAGACCCCGAATGGTAACCTCCGCAGAGGCGAGCTAGGTAGCGAGGCGGGCATGCTAGCTGCTACAGAGCGTCACGGGAATGCTACAAAGCTGCGGCCAGGCGGGAGAGCACGGGGCAAGGAGCGAGGGGGTCGGGTGGTGAGGAAATTACCTGGGGATCCGAGAGGTCGAGCTGCGCCATGAGGTCCCATGGCGACCGGCTGAGCTCGCAGCAGGGCTCCCCGCCGGAGGAAGTCTTCGGCCCCACGAACCCGGCGCCGGATTCGTGGGCTGGGGCTGGGGCTGGCGGCGGGGGCGGGGGCGGCTCGATTCGGGGCGGCTCCGTGCAGGAGCCCGAGACGGCGGAGCCAAGCAGGCGGGAGGCGGACCTGCGGATCCGCATGGGGGCCGGGGAGGGGCGGGGCGCGAGGGGAGCTCGGGATCTGGAAGGATAGCGAGCAAGGTAGGGTTTGAGATTTGTGTGAGAGGCAGCAGCAGGATGTCGATACGAGAGGAGGCCGCTGGAGAGGACGAAGGCTTTAGTGTCACTTAGACCTGGCCATGGGAAACCCGGCCCGGACGGCCCGGCCCGGCCCGATCTAAAAAAGCCCGACCCGGCCCGGCCCGACCTTGCCCATGGGCCGGGCTTGGGCCTGATTTTTAGGCCCAATGGCCAGGCCGGGCCGGGCTCAGGCCTGCCATATTTGCCATTTAACAAAGAGGCCCGGCCCGTGGCCCGAGGCCCGTCGGGCTTTTTGACTGATGGGCCGGGCTTGGGCCTGAAATCTAGGCCTGATGGCCGGGCCGGGCCGGGCTCGGGCCCAGGTTTTTTGCAACGGGCTTTGTTTAGCCCGGCCCGGCCCGACATTTGGCCAGGTATAGTGTCACTGTGTGAGTTCGAGCAGGGGCCCACTCGTCAGTCAAGCCGCCGATTGTTCACAGAGGGAGTGCTGGACACGTGTACGGCCCAAACTTTTTGCGCACACCTGATTTTTTAGGACACCGATAAGTACCGAACGCTCGGAATTTTATCATCCCAAAACAATTAGTATTTTTTTTTTGCAATTTACTCCCTCCGGTCCTTTTTACTCTGCATATTAGGTTTGTCCGAAGTCAATCTCATTCAACTTTGACCAAGTTTATATAAAAAATTATAGACATTCACATAACAACACCAATATCATTAGATTCATCTTGGAATATATCTTCATATTATATTTATTAGATATTATAGATGCTAATAATTTCTAATATAAATTTGGTCAAACTTAGCAAATTTTGATTTTCGGCAAATCCAATGTGCAGAGTAAAAAGGACCGGAGGGAGTACTAGCAAAAGGGCGCGTGTGTTACAGCAGGAGGGAAAAAAAATCAAAATCTCCAATGATAATGACCACATTTTGTTCGCATCTCATCACACGTTTTTGAGACAAATTCAAGAAAATGTTTCTTTTTAAAAATTTATTCACAAATTAAAGCAATGTTCATATTTTTTAAAACTTGGTATTTCAAAGTATTATTTTGAATTTCAAGAAACATTAACAAAACATACTATGTCGATCCACCCCAGTAGTTCATTCTTTAAAATTCACGCGGGTATATAGTCACAAAGACTCGGAAGCATTGCAGTTTAACTACATACCCTCGATCATTTGTGAGCAGTTTTCCAAATTTGGGAACATTTTTAGAAGTTACAAACATTTTGTTACAATTGTGACCATTTTGTTACAAGCATTTTCTTTTGAATCGGCGAACAATTCTATAATAGATAAACATATTTTCAAAAAAATCATTTTTATTTGAAATTCATGAACATTTTCTGAAATGTATGAACATTTTTTGAATCAGCAAACATTTTATGAATCAATACACTCTTTTGCAATTCACGAACTGTTTTTTAAATTTTCAAACAATTTTCAAAATGCATCAGCATTTTTTAATTAGCAAACATTATGTTCCATTTCATTAATTATTTTTAATACACGGACATTTTTAAAAATCATGAACTTTTTTACGGGCATTTGTTTTTAAATTGTGAACATTTGTTTTGAATATGAAAATATTTTTAGAAAGATCCCAAGTATTTTTTTTAAGTTCAAAAACATTTTATGTTTTATTGAACATGTTTTTCAAAATTATCTTTTTATATATTTCAAAAGTTTTTCGATGTTCCAAACCATTTAAAGAAGAACAAAAGGGAATAGAAAAAATAAAATAAAAAACGAAACAAGAAAACAGAGATCCGCACATGCGTCAGCCCAAACGGATGCGTTGTATCTTTTCTAGCGCGCAGAATGCAGTATAGTAGGTCCCTCTTCTTGGGCCGGCCCAGGCGGGGGATTCCCTGCAAAACGTTTTTTGTCACTTATTTGTGGCATTGGTGGGTAATATTTTTGCAAATTTGGGGGCGATTCTAATGATGTATCACCAGAAGCAATAGCCCCTTTATTATTAGGTAACGATATTTCTTGACCATAGCAAATTTAGTTGGCAAGCATGATAAATTTGTCCTCACTTTATTTTTCGTCAAAAAATTGTCGCGCTCATAAACAAAAGTTACCAACGCTCTCTCTGTTTTTATTTACTACACATTTTAGATTTGACTGAAGTCAAGCTTAATAAAATTTGTCCGAGTTTACAAAGAATGATATGAAAATATATATTTTTTGCAAGGAAAACTTTCAATCCATTCATCAATTGTTAAGGTAGTAGAAAGAACACCAGAAGTAAAATATACATCCAGGTCCCTAGACCACCTAGCGATGGAGGCGTGCTGCCGTCATCGCCCCTCCCTCATCGGAGCTGAACAAACTTTGTTGTAGTACACAATCAGAAAGTCTTCGTGCTAAGGCCTCATACGACTAGCGCACCAGGACAACAATTGCCGCTGATGAAGAAATGTGTAGATAAGAAGGATCCAACCAGTAGACTGACGTGTACTACACAACCTTCTTTTTGTAGACGTTGTTGGGCCTCCAAGTTTAGAGGTTTGTAGGACAGTAGCAAATTTCTCTCAAGTGGATGACCTAAGATTTATCAATTCGTAGGAGGCGTAGGATGAAGATGGTCTCTCTCAAGCAACCCTGCAACCAAATAATAAAGAGTCTCTTGTGTCCCCAACACACCCAATACAATGGTAAATTGTATAGGTGCAATAGTTCGGCGAAGAGATGGTGATACAAGTGGTATATGGATAGTAGATAACAGTTTTTGTAATCTGAAATTATAAAAACAGCAAGGTAACTAATGATAAAAATGTGCGTAAACGGTATTGCAATGATAGGAAATAAGGCCTAGGGTTCATACTTTCGCTAGTGCAAGTTCCCTCAACAATACTAACATAATTGGATCATAAAATTATCCCTCAACATGCAACAAAGAGTCACTCCAAAGTCACTAATAGCGGAGAACGAACGAAGGGATTATGGTAGGGTACAAAACCACCTCCACTAGTAGAAAAAGGGCCTATTGTCCCGGTTCGTAAGGGCCTTTTGTCCCGGTTCCTGAACCGGGACTAAAGAGTCGGTACTAATGCCCTGTCCCTTTAGTCCTGGTTCAATCCAGAACCGGGACAGATGGGCCTTCACGTGGCCTGTGCGCGGAGCCCAGGCAGGAGGGCCTTTGGTCCCGGTTGGTGGCACCAACCAGGACCAATAGGCATCCACGCGTCAGCATTTCTGTGGCTGGGATTTTTGTTTTTTTTTTTGAAGGGGAGGGGGGGCTGGGGGTTTTGGGGGGTTAATTTAGGTGTTTCATATATTGTGTTAGCTAGCTATAATTAATAGAGAGAAGTGTCCTCTCTTATGTCCGTGCTTGGTCGACGCTACATACTATACATACGTATAGAGAGGACTAGACACGCTAGCTAGCTAGTAAGCAAATGAAGGAAACAGGAGATCATCATGAACATATATGCATACAGAGAGAAGTGATATCGACCACCTCTGCTTCTCCGAGAGATTGGTCGAACAACAAGTTCTCGTATATCTATCCGACACTACCGGCTACATATATACAATAATTATCTCTTACAAATATAATCTCCTGACATACGGACTCATGGTCCATATAGTATTCTCCGTCTTCAGCGATCACGTGGTTGAGAAAGAATGCCGCCAATTCCTATTGAATTGCTCGCATGCGAGCTGGTGCTAGGAGTTCATCCCGCTTCTGAAACATCTAATTTGAAGAAGAGGGTCTGTCAATACATATATATATATATGAATGAATGAAACTCAACACAAATTATGGTAATAAAATAAAATTGTGAATGTTTTTATTTACGCACTTCATATTGTTTGTCAGAGTAGCCCCGCTCATAGGTCGTGTGGCGGATGGACTCGCAAACGTAGTATCCACAGAAATCATTTCCTTGTTCCTGCCACAACCACTTTACAAGAAACAGAGGTCAATCAAACTGATAAGCAAGAATGCGAAATGGTATTGATGAAATTAGCGCTTGAATCACTAGGAGATGCGTGGAACATGCTACTATGGTACTTACTTTCAAGTGTCTAAATTGCAGCTTCTTCAGGAGTCCCGGAGCTTTTTTGGTGAATTTTCTCCAAACCCTGCCAGACAAAGAAAACAATTACTTGATATATCAGGAAATGAACAAAGTTGCTGATATGGTGGATAATGATCGATTTAACTTACTTCTCGAGCATTTGAGTCATGTCCGCATAGTCCTGGGGATCTTTTCGTCTTGAGTCTAAGACGGTTACTAGTCCCAGCTCAAGCTTAATCTCTAGGAGTATATAGTGGAAACTGCACACGCATGCATAACTCATCAATTACATTACTATAACCTTGACTAATATATAAGGGAAACCGAATATGCACAAGATAGTAACACTCACTTCAAGTTGTAAGGAAAGAGTATTATATCTTTGTTTTCATTTATTACCAACGATCATAGCAAGTTGGCCTCGGTATCTGCGGCATGAAATTTAACCTGAGTTGCATCTATGATATTTGTGTTAATGAACCCAATATCACCGATTTGTCTTTTCTTCAATTCGACGATCTTCAATCTGCATAATATAGTGAGGATAATTATAAATACATGCAATGAAAGAGCTGAGCTATATAGAGAGACTTAGTGACAAAAATAGTACTACTTACAGACAGTAGCAGGTGACCGTTGCTTTATCGAGGGCCAATTGATTGAAAAACTGAAAGAACTCCTCAAATGGAACAGGCAACAGTTCAATTCCAACGAGGTCATGTTCCTTTTTAACTCTCACATACAAAGTACTCCTCCCCCCAGACTCCTCTATTCTTTCTTCTCCTCTTTTTTTCTTCTTCTTCCTCTTTTTTTTATCGGGAACGAGGGTCGTCGAGGGTCACCGAGCGGTAGAGATAACCCTAAATAGCAAGTATCGTCGGTGTGAGATACATGTGGCCGTCGGTGTCGGACACTACATCCACGTCCCACAAGTGACGCGGGCTTCGACGCCCACGTGACTTATGGGACGTGGATGCAGTGTACGACACCGACGGCCACATGTATCTCACACCCATGATACTTGCTATTTAGGGTTTCCTCAACCACTCGGCGACCCTATTCTCCATTATTCCTTTCTTCTTCTTCTCCTCTTCTTTTTCTTCTTTTTTCTTCTTCTTATTTATTTCTCCTCTTGTTCTTTCTTTCCTCTTCTTATTTTCTTTCTTTCCTATCCTTCTTTTCCTTCCTTCTTAATATCACTTAGCAAATTTTGCAACGATAGGGAGGGGGTGCTCCGTGGTCTAAAATCCGTCTATGCACGATAGAAAATTCTGAAAAAATACATCTATGATCCCTCAACGTCCTCATCTCTCTCATGAACAAAAAAAATTGTGAATTAAAAAAACTTCATGTTCTATGAACAAAAAACATCATATTTCATCCACATTCGTGCATACATCATATATGTGATCATCTATGAAAAAAACATCATATTCTATAAGAAATCATTACACACACACACACACACACACACACATATATATATATATATAAACAAGCAAATATATATATATATATATATAAAACAAGCATATATATGGAAAAAAATTGCAAGGGAGGGCGGCGG
>NC_041386.1:635934832-635949344 GCF_002162155.2 Triticum dicoccoides
CAACTGCGAGAGATGAGAGTGAAAATTTCCAAAGTGTGAACTTATATAACAAAGCCTTTAGTCCCGGTTCGTGGCACAAACCGGGACTAAAGGTGGGCATTACTCCCGGTTGGTGGCACCAGCCGGGACAAAAGGCCTTTTTCAGCAGCCCAAAGGGCGGGAAGCGGCGGCCTTTGGTCCCGGTTGGTGGCACCAACAGGGCTAAAGGGGGGCATTGGCCACGGTTTGTACCACGAACCGTGACCAATGCCCCCCTTTAGTCCCGGTTGGTGCCACCAACCGGGACCAATGGCCTGCGCCTGCCAAAGCCGCGGTGCGGTGGGATGTTTAGTCCCACCTCGCTAGCTGAGGAGCGGCATGACCTGTTTATAAGCCCTGCCCCGCCATCTTCATTGAACTCCTCTGAATTGCAGGCCTCTAGGCCTAATCTCGCACTGCTATGCCTGTGGGCCTGCTGGGCCTTCTGCGGGCCTGAATCCTGGCCCATGGATGGGTTTCTAGTCGTATTCAGGTCGTGGTGGCCGAGTAGGTGGCATTTTTTTGCTATTTATTTTTTCATTTCTACTTAGAACTAAATACTTATAGTTTTTAGTGATTTTTTTTCTTTTAGGTCACAAAAATTATAAACTTTCTATTAGTGCCATTAGTTTTAAATTTTGAATAGTTTAAATTTAGTTTTTTTAAAATTTGTGTGAATCACTAGTTTATGAATAACTTTACTAGAAAAATTGATTTTTGAGTCATTCTTTTTCCTGCTATTTAATATTATCGTGTTTTATCATTATACTCAATTTCAATTCTTTGAAATTTGTGTGAATCACAAGTTTGTGATTAACTTTACTAAAAAAATGAACATAGATGCACCTATAGAGAAAATTCGACCTAAATTCATAGTTTTCAAATGAACTCTGAAAAAGTTGGCATAGCATACTCGTGTGTTACAAAGTTGGCATGGTATCATCATAATAGTTGCGGGAGAAAGTCTTCACTTTTTCTTCGCTTGTGTCATTTGCTTATTGCACCGTAACCATGGATAATCTTCATCGTTTATCAGGATGCTTGGATCAGCCTTGACATTGAAGGGAGGAATTTCATGAAACTTTTCATAATCTTCAGACATGTCTGTCTTGCCCTCCACTCCCATGATATCCCTTTTTCCTGAAAGAACTATGTGGCGCTTTGGCTCATCATATGATGTATTCACTTCCTTATCTTTTCTTTTTCTCGGTTTGGTAGACATGTCCTTCACATAGATAACCTGTGCCACATCATTGGCTAGGACGAACGGTTTGTCAGTGTACCCAAGATTTTTCAGATCCACTGTTGTCACTCCGTACTGTGGGTCTACCTGTACCCCGCCTCATGACAGATTGACCCATTTGCACTTAAACAAAGGGACCTTAAAATCATGTCCGTGGTCAAGTTCCCATATGTCCACTATGTAACCATAACATGTGTCCTTTCTGCTCTCGGTTGCTGCATCAAAGAGGACACCGCTTTTTGGTTGGTGCTCTTTTGATCTTGGGCGATCGTGTAAAATGTATTCCCATTTATCTCGTATCCTTTGTAAGTCAATACAGTCAAAGATGGTCCCCTGGACAACAAGTACAGCTCATCACAAACAGTGTTGTCACCTCTGAGACGTGTTTCCAACCAACTGCTGGAAGTCCTGATGTGTTCACATGTAATCCAGTCGTCGCACTGCTCCGGGTGTTTGGAGCGCAGACTGTTCTTGTGTTCATCGAAATACGGGGTCACCAAGGTAGAGTTCTGTAGAACTGTGTAGTGTGCTTGAGACCAAGAATATCCGTCCCTGCATATTATTGAGTGACTCCCAAGAGTGTCTTTTCCAATTAGTCTCCCCTCATACCGCGATTTAGGGAGACCTATCTTCTTAAGCCAGGAATGAAGTTAACACGAAACCCGATAACATCCTCTGTTTGATGGCCCATGGAGATGCTTCCTTCTGGCCTAGCGCGGTTACAAACATATTTCTTTAGGACTCCCATGAACCTCTCAAAGAAGAACATATTGTGTAAAAATACGGGCCCCAGGATGACAATCTCGTCGACTAGATGAACTAGGACGTGTGTCATGATATTGAAGAAGGATGGTGGGAACACCAGTTCGAAACTGACAAGACATTGCGCCACATCACTCCTTAGCCTTGGTACGATTTCTGGATCGATCACTTTCTGAGAGATTGCATTGAGGAATGCACATAGCTTGACAATGGCTAATCGGACGTTTTCCGGTAGAAGCCCCCTCGATGCAACCGAAAGCAGTTGCGTCATAATCACGTGGCAGTCATGAGACTTTAGGTTCTGAAACGTTTTCTCTGGCATATTTATCATTCCCTTTATATTCGACGAGAAGCCAGTCGTGACCTTCATACTGAGCAGGCATTCAAAGAAGATTTCTTTCTCTTCTTTCGTAAGAGCGTAGCTGGCAGGACCTTTATACTGCTTCAGAGGCATGCCGCCTTTTTCGTGCAAACGTTGCAGGTCCTCCCGTGCCTCAAGTGTATCTTTTATCTTCCCATACACGCCCAAGAAGCCTAGCAGGTTCACACAAAGGTTCTTCATCACGTGCATCATGTCGATTGGAGAGCGGACCTCTAGGTCTTTCCAATAGGGTAGGTCCCAAAATATAGATTTCTTCTTCCACATGGGTGCATGTCCCTCAGCGTCATTCGGAACAGCTAGTCCACCGGGACCCTTTCCAAAGATTACGTGTAAATCATTGACCATAGCAAGTACGTGATCACCGGTACGCATGGCGGGCTTCTTCCGGTGATCTGCCTCGCCTTTGAAATGCTTGCCTTTCTTTCGACATTGATGGTTGGTCGGAAGAAATCAACGATGGCCCAGGTACACATTCTTCCTGCATTTGTCCAGGTATATACTTTCAGTGTCATCTAAACAGTGCGTGCATGCGTGGTATCCTTTGTTTGTCTGTCCTGAAAGGTTACTGAGAGCGGGCCAATCGTTGATGGTCACGAACAGCAATGCCTTTAGGTTAAATTCCTCATGTCTGTGCTCAACCCACGTACGTACACCGTTTCCATTCCACAGTTGTAGAAGTTCTTCAACTAATGGCCTTAGGTACACATCAATGTTGTTGACGGGTTGCTTAGGGCCTTGGATGAGAACTGGCATCATAATGAACTTCCGCTTCATGCACATCCAAGGAGGAAGGTTATACATACATAGAGTCACGGGCCAGGTGCTGTGATTGCTGCTCTGCTCCCCGAAAGGATTAATGGCCATCCGCGCTTAAAACAAACCATACGTTCCTTGGGTCCTTTGCAAACTCATCCCAGTACTTTCTCTCGATTTTTCTCCACTGCGACCTGTCAGCGGGTGCTCTCAACTTCCTGTCTTTCTTCCAGTCCTCACTGTGCCATCGCATCAACTTGGCATGCTCTTCGTTTCTGAACAGACGTTTCAACTGTGGTATTATAGGAGCATACCACATCACCTTCACAGGAACCCTCTTCCTAGGGAGCTCGACGTCAACATCACGAGGGTCATCTCGTCTAATCTTATACCGCAATGCACCGCATACCGGGCATGCGTTCAGATCCTTGTATGCACCACGGTAGAGGATGTAGTCATTAGGGCATGCATGTATCTTCTCCACCTCCAATCCTAGAGGGCATATGACCTTCTTTGCTACGTATGTACTGTCGGGCAATTCGTTATCCTTTGGAAGCTTCTTCTTCAATATTTTCAGTAGCTTCTCAAATCCTTTGTCAGCCACAGCACTCTCTGCCTTCCACTGCAACAATTCCAGTACCGTACCGAGCTTTGTTTTGCCATCTTCGCAATTGGGGTACAACCCTTTTTTGTGATCCTCTAACATGCGATCGAACTTCATCTTCTCCTTTTGACTTTCGCATTGCGTCCTTGCATCGACAATGACCTGGCGGAGATCATCATCATCGGGCACATCGTCTGGTTCCTCTTGATCTTCAGCAGCTTCACCCGTTGCAGCATCATTGGGCACATCGTCTGGTTCCTCTTGATATTCACCAGCTCCCCCCGTTGCAGCATCACCGTATTCAGGGGCACCTAGTTGTCATCGTACTCTTCTTCTTCGTCGTCTTCCATCATAACCCCTATTTCTCCGTGCCTCGTCCAAACATTATAGTGTGGCATGAAACCCTTGTAAAGAAGGTGGGAGTGAAGGATTTTCCGGTTAGAGTAAGACCTCGTATTCCCACATTCAGTGCATGGACAACACATAAAACCATTCTGCTTGTTTGCCTCAGCCGCATCGAGAAACTCATGCACGCCCTTAATGTACTCGGAGGTGTGTCTGTCACCGTACATCCATTGCTGGTTCATCTGCGTGCGTTATATATAATTAAGTGTCCAAATTAATAGAAGTTCATCATCACATTAAAACCAAAGTACGTACATAGTTCTCATCTAACAACATATAGCTCTCCAGAGCATCTAATCAATTAAACCATACATTGAAACTGTGTAAAACATTTCAATGCGAAAACAAATGCGATCATAATCGCAACCAAGGTAACAATTGATCCAACGGCATAATGATACCAAGCCTCGGTATGAATGGCATATTTTCTAATCTTTCTAATATTCAAGCGCATTGCATCCATCTTGATCGTGTGATCATCGACGACATCCGCAACATGCAACTCCAATATCATCTTCTCCTCCTCAATTTTTATTATTTTTTCCTTCAACAAATTGTTTTCTTCTTCAACTAAATTTAACCTCTCGACACTAGGGTCAGTTGGAATTTCTGATTCACATACATCCTACATAAATAAAATCTATGTCATGTTGGTCGGCATAATTTTCATAAACAATAAATGAACCAATAGTTATAAAGATAATATATATACCACATCCGAATCGTAGACAGGACGAGGGCCGACGGGGGCGGATACCAAAACCATCGCACTATATAAGATGCAATAATAAAAGTAAGAAAAAAATACAAGTATCTATGTAAACATACAAGAATATTTTTTCCTTTAAAGAAGAAGATAAGAACAAGAGGCTCACCACGGTGGTGCCGGCGATGAGCTCGGCGCGGGTGATCGGCGGCGGTGAAGACGGGGACGGGGCGTGACGGACCGCTAAACCTAGACAAATATTAAGGAAAATGGAGCTTGAAGGTCGAGCTTGGAGAGGAGAAAGCTTAAGTAGTGTAGCTCGGGCATTCCATCGAACACCTTGTGTGCATAGGAGGTGAGCTAGAGCACCACCAAGCCCTCTCCCCCTCGGCCAGAAAAAACATAGCAGTGTGCTCTGCTCTTATGCGAGGGGGTATATATAGGCACCTCATTGGTCCCGGTTGGTGGCATGAACCGGGACTAAAGGGGAGCCTTTGGTCCCGGTTCAAGCCACTAACCGGGACCAATGGTGGTGGGCCAGGAGCGAGGCCATTGGTCCCGGTTCGTCCCACCAACCGGGACCAAAAGGTCCAGACGAACCGGGACCAATGGCCCACGTGGCCTGGCCGGCCCCCTGGGCTCACAAACCGGGTCCAATGCCCCCATGGGTCCCGGTTCTAGACTGAACCGGGACTAATGGGATGACCCGGCCTGGACCGTTGCCCCCTTTTCTACTAGTGCTCAAAGTTATTCTTTCCAATCAATTCGTTGGGCTATTCCTATAATTGTCACAAGCAGCCCTACAGTTCGTACTAGAATAACACCTTAAGACACAAATCAACCAAAACCCCAATGTCACCTAGATACTCCATTGCCACCTCAAGTATCCGTGGGCATGATTATACGATATGCATCACACAATCTCAATTCATCTATTCAACCAACACATAGAACCTCAAAGAGTGCCCCAAAGTTTCTAACGGAGAATCACGACGAAAACGTGTGCCAACCCCTATGCATAGGTTCATGGGAGGAACCCGCAAGTTGGTCACCAAAACATACATCAAGTGGCACGTGGTATCCCATTGTCACCACAGATATCCACGGCAATACATACATAAAGTGTTCTCAAATCTTTAAAGACTCAATCTGATAAGATAACTTCAAAGGGGAAACTCAATTCATTACAAGAGAGAAGAGGGGGAAGAGAAACATAAGATCCAACTATAATAGCAAATCTCGCGATACATCAAGATCGTATCATCTCAAGAACACGAGAGAGAGATCAAACACATAGCTACTGGTACATGTCCTCAGCCCCGAGGGAGAACTACTCCCTCCTCGTCATGGAGAGCACCGGGATGATGAAGATGGCCACCGGAGAGGGATTTCCCCCTCCGGCAGGGTGCCGAAACGGGTCTAGATTGGCTTTCGGTGGCTACGGAGGCTTCTGGCGGCGGAACTCCCGATCTATTGTGTGTTCTGGAAGTTTTAGGTCACGTGGGTATATATGGGTGCAGGAGGTACGTTAGGGGAGCCACGAGGGCCCCACGAGACAGGGGGCGCGCCCTAGGGGGGGGGGGCTCCCCCCACCCTCGTGAGCACCTCGTTCCTTCCTTGACGTGGGGTCCAAGTCCATCAGGTGTGTTTCCTTCCAAAAATAACTTCTCCAGTTGATTTCGTTCCGTTTCGACTCCGTCTGATATTCCTTTTCTTCAAAACATTGAAATAGGCATAAAACAGCAAATCTGGGCTGGGCCTCCGGTTAATAGGTTAGTCCCAAAAATAATATAAAAGTGGAAAATAAAGCCCAACATTGCCCAAAACAGTAGATAATATAGCATGGAGGAATCAAAAATTATAGATACGTTGGAGACGTATCAAGCATCCCCAAGCTTAATTCCTGCTTGTCCTCGAGTAGGTAAATGATAAAAAAATAATTTTTGATGTGGAATGCTAGTTGGCATAATTTCAATGTAATTCTTCTTAATTGCGGCATGAATATTCAGATCCATAAGATTCAAGACAAAAGTTCATATTGACATAGAAAATAATAATACTTCAAGCATACTAATAAAGCAATTATGTCTTCTCAAAATATCATGGCCAAAGAAAGCTATCCCTACAAAATCATATAGTCTAGCTATGCTCCATCTTCACCACAAAAAATATTTAAATCATGCACAACCCCGATGACAAGCCAAGCAATTGTTTCATACTTTTGATGTTCTCAAACTTTTCAATCTTCACGCAATACATGAGGGTGAGCCATGGATATAGCACTATAGGTGGAATAGAATTGTGGTTGTGGAAAAGACAAAAAGGGAGAAGATAGTCTCACATCAACTAGGCGTATCAACGGGCTATGGAGATGCCCATCAATAGATATCAATGTGAGTGAGTAGGGATTGCCATGCAACGGATGCACTAGAGCTATAAGTATATGAAAGCACAACAAAAGAAACTGGTGGGTGTGCATCCAACTTGCTTGCTCACGAAGACCTAGGGCATTTTTTGAGGAAGCCCATCATTGGAATATACTAGCCAAGTTCTATAATGAAACATTCCCACTAGTATATGAAAGTGACAACATAGGAGACTCTCTCTATCATGAAGATCATGGTGCTACTTTGAAGCACAAGTGTGGTAAAAGGATAGTAGCATTGTCCCTTTTATTTTTTATTTTTTTTATTTTTTATTTGGCCTTTCTCTTTTTATTTGGCCTTTCTTTTTTTTCGGCCTTTCCCTTTTTTTGTTTGGCCTTTTTTTGGGGACAATGCTCTATTGAATGATGATCATCACACTTCTATTTATTTATAACTCGATGATACAACTCGATACTAGAACAAAGATGACTCTATATGAATGCCTCTGGCGGTGTACCGGGAAATGCAATGAATCAAGAGTGACAAGTATGAAAGAATTATGAATGGTGGCTTTGCCACAAATACAATGTCAACTACATGATCATGCTAAGCAATATGACAATGATGGAGTGTTTCATAATAACCGGAACGGTGGAAAGTTGCATGGCAATATATCTCGGAATGGCTATGGAAATGCCATAATAGGTAGGTATGGTGGCTGTTTTGAGGAAGGTATATGGTGGGTGTATGGTACCGGCGAAAGTTGCGCGGTACTAGAGAGGCTAGCAATGGTGGAAGGGTGAGAGTGCGTATAATCCATGGACTCAACATTAGTCATAAAGAACTCACATACTTATTGCAAAAATCTATTAGTTATTGAAACAAAGTACTATGCGCATGCTCCTAGGGGGATAGATTGGTAGGAAAAGACCATCGCTCGTCCCCGACCGCCACTCATAAGGAAGACAATCAATAAATAAATTATGCTCCGACTTTGTTACATAACGGTTCACCATACGTGCATGCTACTGGAATCACAAAATTCAACACAAGTATTTCTCAAATTCATAACCACTCAACTAGCGTGACTCTAATATCACCATCTCCATATCTCAAAACAATTATCAAGTATCAAACTTCTCTTAGTATTCAACACACTCATAAGAGAATTTTATTATTAATCTTGTATACCTAGCATATTAGGATTTTAAGCAAATTACCATGCTATTTAAGACTCTAAAAATAATATAAGTGAAGCATGAGAGTTCATCTATTTATTCAAAATAAAACTACCACCATGCTCTAAAATATATAAGTGAAGCACTAGAGCAAATGACAAACTACTCCGAAAGATATAAGTGAAGATCAATGAGTAGTTGAATAATTATGCAACTATATGAAGACTCTCTAACATTTAATAATTTAAGATCTTGGTATTCTATTCAAACAGCAAGCAAAGCAAAATAAAATGACATTCTAAGAATGGCAAACATCATGTGAAGAAGCAAAAACTTAGGATGAACCGATACTAACCGATAGTTGTTGAAGAAGAAAGGTGGGATGCCAACCGGGGCATCCCCAAGCTTAGATGCTTGAGACTTCTTGAAATATTATCTTGGGGTGCCTTGGGTATCCCCAAGCTTGAGCTTTTGTGTCTCCTTAGTTCCTCTCCTATCACGGTCTCCTTAAATCTCAAAAGCTTCATCCACACAAAAGTCAACAAGGACTCGTGAGATAAGTTAGTATAAACCATTGCCAAAACCTTATCATACTCTACTGTAGCAAATCACTAAAATATTATTCAACATTGCATACTAAATGCCTCTGCATATTTAATAGTCCTATCCTCAAATAGAATCATTAAAGAAGCAAACATATGCAAACATAACAACAATCTGCCTAAACAGGACAGTCTGTAAAGAATGCAGCAACATCCATACTTCCCTAGCTCCAAAAGTTATGAAAGAAAATTCCCACTGTAGTAAATTTATCAGAGCTTAATATTCAAAAGGTTTCAACATTTTATCACATTCTGAATTTTCTAGGGAATTATTGCAACAGCGGTAAACTTTCTGTTTTCAAACATCAACATGTATACTTGTAACATAGGCATAGTAAAGGCTATCAATGCCACTTTTATTGGAATAAAAGATGCAAAACATTGTTCTAAATAACAGAAAGCAAATCCTAACAAAATAAATTGACGCACCAAGCAAAACAAGCGAATAAAAATATAGCTCCAAGTAAAGTTACCGATGAACGAAGACGAAAGAGGGGATGCCTTCCGAGGCATCCCCAAGCTTAGGCTCTTGCTATCCTTGAATATTACCTTGGGGTGCCATGGGCATCCCCAAGCTTAGGCTCTTGCCACTCCTTATTCCATAGTCCATCGAATCCTTACTCAAAACTTGAAAACTTCACAACACAAAACTTAACAGAAAACTCGTAAGCTCCGTTAGTATAAGAAAATAAATCACCACTTCAAGGTACTATAATGACCTCATTATTTATTTATATTGGTGTTAAACCTAATTTATTCCAACTTCTCTATGGTTCATACCCTCCGATACTAATCATAGATTCAACAAAATAAGCAAACAACACATCGAAAATAGAATCTGTAAAAAACAGAACAGTCTGTAGTAATCTGGATCAAACATATACTTCTGGAACTCATAAAATTCTCAAATAAATTGCTGGACCTGAGGAATTTATCTATTAATCATCTGCAAAAAGAATTAACTAAATAGAACTCTTCAAATAAAAATGGCAGCAGTTCTCGTGAGCGCTAAAGTTTCTGTTTTTGACAGCATGATCAACAAGACTTCCCCCAAGTCTTCCCAAAGGTTCTACTTGGCACAAACACTAATTAAAAGCATAAAACCACATCTAAACAGAGGCTAGATGAATTATTTATTACTAAACAGGAACAAAAGGCAAGGAACTAAAATAAAATTGGGTTGCCTCCCAAAAAGCGCTATCATTTAATGCCCCTAGCTAGGCATGATGATTTCAATGATGCTTACATAAGGGATAAGAATTGTAACATAAAGAGAGCATCATGAAGAATATAAATAGCACATTTAAGTGTAACATACTTCCTATGCATAGGGATTTTGTGAGCAAACAACTTATGGGAACAAGAATCAACTTGCATAGGAAGGTAAAACAAGCATAACTTCAAAATTTTAAGCACATAGAGAGGAAACTTGATATTATTGAAACTCCTACAAGCATATATTCCTCCCTAATAATAATTTTCAGTATTATCATGAATGAATTCAACAATATAACCAGCACCTAAAGCATTCTTTTCATGATCTACAAGCATGCAAAATTTACTACTCTCCACATAAGCAAAATTCTTCTCATGAATAGTAGTGGGAGCAAACTCAACAAAATAACTATCATGTGATTGAAAATTAAGACCAAGATGACAAGTTTCATGGTTATCTTTATTCTTTAAAGCATACGTGTCATCACAATAATCATCATAGATAGGAGGCATGCTTTCATCATAATAAATTTGCTCATCAAAGCTTGGGGGACAAAAAATATCATCTTCATCAAACATAGCTTCCCCAAGCTTGTGGCTTTGCATATCATTTGCATCATGGATATTCAAGGAATTCATACTAACAACATTGCAATCATGCTCATTATTCAAATATTTTGTGCCAAACATTTTATAGATTTCTTCTTCTAGCACTTGAGCACAATTATCCTTTCCATCATACTCACGAAAGATATTAAAAAGGTGAAGCGTATGAGACAAACTCAATTCCATTTTTTTATAGTTTTCTTTTATAAACTAAACTAGTGATAAAACAAGAAACTAAAGACTCGATTGCAAGATCTAAAGATATTCCTTCAAGCGCTAACCTCCCCGGCAACGGCGTGAGAAAAGAGCTTGATGTCTACTACACAACCTTCTTCTTGTAGACGTTGTTGGGCCTCCAAGTGCAGAGGTTTGTAGGACAGTAGCAAATTTCCCTCAAGTGGATGACCTAAGGTTTATCACTCCGTAAGAGGCGTAGGATGAAGATGGTCTCTCTCAAGCAACCCTGCAACCAAATAACAAAGAGTCTCTTGTGTCCCCCAACACACCCAATACAATGGTAAATTGTATAGGTGCACTAGTTCGACGAAGAGATGGTGATACAAGTGGTATATGGATAGTAGATAATAGTTTTTGTAATCTGAAATTATAAAAACAGCAAGGTAACTAATGATAAAAGTGTGCGTAAACGGTATTGCAATGATAGGAAATAAGGCCTAGGGTTCATACTTTCGCTAGTGCAAGTTCCCTCAACAATACTAACATAATTGGATCATAAAACTATCCCTCAACATGCAACAAAGAGTCACTCCAAAGTCACTAATAGCGGAGAACGAACGAAGAGATTATGGTAGGGTACGAAACCACCTCAAAGTTATTCTTTACAATCAATCCGTTGGGCTATTCTTATAATTGTCACAAACAGCCCTAGTGTTCGTACTAGAATAACACCTCAAGACACAAATCAACCAAAACCCTAATGTCACCTAGATACTCCATTGTCACCTCAAGTATCCATGGGCATGATTATACGATATGCATCACACAATCTCAATTCATCTATTCAACCAACACATAGAACCTCAAAGAGTGCCCCAAAGTTTATACCGGAGAATCACGACGAAAACGTGTGCCAACCCCTATGCATAGGTTCATGGGCGGAACCCGCAAGTTGGTCACCAAAACATACATCAAGTGGCACGTGGTATCCCATTGTCACCACAGATATCCACGGCAAGACATACATAAAGTGTTCTCAAATCTTTAAAGACTCAATCCGATAAGATAACTTCAAAGGGGAAACTCAATTCATTAAAAGAGAGAAGAGGGGGAGGAGAAACATAAGATCCAACTATAATAGCAAATCTCGCGATACATCAAGATCGTATCATCTCAAGAACACGAGAGAGAGAGAGAGAGAGAGAGATCAAACACATAGCTACTGGTACATACCCTCAGCCCCGAGGGACAACTACTCCCTCCTCATCATGGAGAGCACCGGGATGATGAAGATGGCCACCGGAGAGGGATTGCCCCCCTCCGGCAGGGTGCCAGAACGGGTCTAGATTGGCTTTCGGTGGCTACAGAGGCTTCTGGCTGCGGAACTCCCGATCTATTGTGCGTTCTGGAAGTTTTAGGTCACGTGGGTATATATGGGTGCAGGAGGTACGTTAGGGGAGCCACGAGGGCCCCACGAGGCAGGGCGCGCGCCCTAGGGGGGGGGGCCCACCCTCATAATTGTCACAAACAGCCCTAGTGTTCGTACTAGAAATTGTCCATCAGGTGTGTTTCCTTCCAAAAATAACTTCTCCAGTTGATTTCGTTCCGTTTCGACTCCGTCTGATATTCCTTTTCTTCAAAACATTGAAATAGGCATAAAACAGCAAATCTGGGCTGGGCCTCCGGTTAATAGGTTAGTCCCAAAAATAATATAAACGTGGAAAATAAAGCCCAACATTGCCCAAAACAGTAGATAATATAGCATGGAGGAATCAAAAATTATAGATACGTTGGAGACGTATCATAGACACATGAACACAAACAAATGAAGATCAGATCCACGTGGATCCATCAAAGAAGAACGCCAACCACATCCCCGAGATCTGCCGGAGACAAACCTCCACACACCCTCGGACGATGCTAGAAACACCACCGGGATGGATGCTAGGCAGGGAGGACCTTATTCCATCTTCAAAGAGCCGCCGCCGCTTCGTCTCTCTGAGCAGGGCACAAATCCTAACAAAACTCAAAAAACCATCTGAAAACGGAGCCCTCCCACCGGCAAGGGTCGGGATCCACCGTGCTTCCATGGTCCGAAAACCATAGAAGGCGTGATAAGACCAGCGACGGCACCAATAGGAGGCACGAGAAACCCTAGCTTATTTAAACTTTGTTCCTATTGTATTTGATGTGAAAATATATTCACTAATGAATCTAATGATATTGGTTTGGTGGTGTATATGTTAATATTTTTTGACAATTTTGGTCAAAATGTAGGGGAACGCAGTAATTTTAAAAAAAATCCTACGAACACGCAAGATCTATCATGGTGATGCATAGCAACGAGAGGGGAAGAGTGTTGTCCACGTACCCTCGTAGACCGTAAGCGGAAGCGTTATGACAACGTAGTTGATGTAGTCGAACATCTTCACGATCCGACCGATCCTACCACCGAAGGTACGGCACCTCCGCAATCTCCACACGTTTAGCTCGGTGACGTCCCGCAAACTCTAGATCCAGCTAAGTTTTGTCAGCATGATGGCGTGATAACGGTGATGATGAAGCTACTGGAATAGGGCTTCGCCTAAGCACTGCAACAATATGACCGAGGTGGATTATGGTGAAGGGTGGCACCACACACGACTAAGACAATTGTCAACTTGTGTGTGTATGGGGTGCCCCCCTCCCCCATATATAAAGGAGCGGAGGAGGGGAGGGGCTGACCCTCTATGGCGCGCCCAAGGGAGTCCTACTCCCACCGGGAATAGGATTCACCCACTAGTAGAAAAAGGGCCTATTGTCCCAGTTTGTAAGGGCCTATTGTCCCGGTTCCTGAACCGGTACTAAAGGGTTGGTACTAATGCCCTGTCCCTTTAGTCCCGGTTCAATCCAGAACCGGGACAGATGGGCCCACTACGGGAAACAGCTAATTTGCCGTCAGGGGGCGTCTTTGCCGTCAGCTTTTCATCGGGCAAGACGGCAAAGAAAGGTTTGCCGTTATCACCAGACGGCAAAGAAAAACTGACGGCAAAATATACTTCGCCGTCTGCAAAAAAAAACACAGACGGCAAAGAGCGCACTTTGCCATCTACGAAACAAATCACAAACAGCAAAGAATCTTTGCCGTCAGTTTTTGCTCTCGCAGACGGCAAAGAATCTTTGCCGTATGTGTTTTTATTAGCAGACGGCAAAGTGAGCTCTTTGCTGTCTGTGGTTTTTTACAGACGGCAAGGAAGAAACACAAGACGTGGATCGATCACATGGATCGATGACATGGCATGATCTAGTCTAGTCATCCCAACTCCCCACAGCGCCCCACCCCACAGCGCCCCCCACGCCCCACGCCCCACGCGCCCCCACCACTATCTCTCTCTACCTTATCCTCCCGACACCCACCCACACCACGTCTCTCTCCCTTCTCTGTCTGCTCTCGATCCACAACAACCGGCGCCTGACACCACCTCATCTGCCGCCCCCCCCACCTTAGCCCACCGG
>NC_041386.1:635949784-635950882 GCF_002162155.2 Triticum dicoccoides
CCGTCGCGCGCCGTCCGCCTCCGCCGCGCCACCGGAGCCCGCCTCCACCCATGCCACTGGCTGCGCGCCGCCTGCCCTCCTCCGCCCCCGCAACCGGCCACGCGCCGCCCATGTCCGCCCGCCTTCGCCTGCGTCCACCTGTGCCACCAGCTGCGCGCCACCTGCCCTCCTCCGCCCACGCAACCGGCCGCGCGCCGCCCCAGCAACCGGCCACACGCCGCCCGCGTCCGCCCGCCTTCGCCTGCATCCGCCCGCTCCATCCCGCGTCCGCCCGCTCTGTCCGCCTGCTGGGGGCCGCCACTGCCGGCACCGGCGCCACCAGATCGAGCGCGTCCCGCAGTGGCCTACACAAGAGGAGCGGCGGATCGAGAAGCGGTGTTCGTCTCCACCAGATTGAGACTGCGGTGGATCGAGAAGATATTCGTGTAATATTGTTTTTTTGCAGGCTATTCGTGTAATATTGTTGTGTATTGTGATGTAGACATGTAGTATTGGGTATTGTATAATGTGTATTGTGTACAATCTAGTGTAGTACATCATTTAGGTTTTTTTCAATCTGGAAATATCGATAATGTGTATTGTATAGGAAGATTGTAGTGGGGTTTGATTACCGCGTCGACCATCCCGTGAAATATTGGCTAGGTGATCTCAATTGTGCACTGTGGGTTCAGTTTTTATTTGATTAATAATATTTCTATGCCGTCTGTGATGTTTGAGGTTGATGGCAAAGATGGCGTTTGGCTGATGGCAAACATGCTTTTCTTTGCTGTCTGTAAATTATTCGGTTGACGGCAAAGCTGATTTTTGACTGACGGCAAAATCTTTGCCATCATCTCGACAAAAGGCTGACGGCAAAGTATATTTTGCCGGCTAATCTTTGCCGCCTGAGTTTGCCGTCTGCTTCCTGACGGCAAAATCTTTGCCGTCTGGATTTAGGTCTTTGCCGTCTGTAATCCACAGACGGCAAATTAACTGTTTCCTGTAGTGGCCTCCACGTGGCCTGTGCGCGGAGCCCAGGCAGGACGGCCTTTGGTCCCGGTTGGTGGCACCAACCGGGACCAATAGGCATCCACGCGTCAGCATTTCTGTGGCTGGGGT
>NC_041386.1:635951167-635956076 GCF_002162155.2 Triticum dicoccoides
TTGGGGGGTTAATTTAGGTGTTTCATATATTGTGTTAGCTAGCTATAATTCATAGAGAGAAGTGTCCTCTCTTATGCCCGTGCTTGGTCGACGCTACGTACTATACATAAGTATAGAGAGGACTAGACACACTAGCTAGCTAGTAAGCAAACGAAGGAAACAGAAGATCGTCATGAACATATATGCATATAGAGAGAAGTGGTATCGACCACCTCTCCTTCTCCGAGAGATTGGTCGAACAACAAGTTCTCGTATATCTATCCGACACTACCGGCTACATATATACAATAATTATCTCTTACAAATATAATCTCCTAACATACGGACGCATGGTCCACATAGTATTCTCCGTCTTCAGCGATCACATGGTCCAGAAAGAATGCCGCCAATTCCTCTTGAATTGCTCGCATGCGAGCTGGCGCTAGGAGTTCATCCCAATTCCGAAACATCTAATTTGAAGAAGGGGGTCAATACATATATATATGAATGAATGAAACTCAACACAAATGATGGTAATAAAATAAAATTTTGAATGTTGTTATTTACACACTTCATATTGTTCGTCAGAGTAGCCCCGCTCAAAGGTCGTGTGGCGGATGGACTCACAAACGTAGTATCCACAGAAATCATTCCCTTGTTCCTGCCACAACCACTTTACAAGAAATAGAGGTCAATGAAAATGATAAGCAAGAATGCCAAATGGTATTGATGAAACTAGCGCTTGAATCAATAGGAGATGCGCGGAACATGCTACTATAGTTATTACTTTCGGGTGTCTAAATTGCAGCTTCTTCGGGAGTCCCGGAGCTTTTTTGGTGAATTTTTTCCAAACCCTGCCAGACAAAGAAAACAATTACTTGATATATCAGGAAATGAACAAAGTTGCTGATATGGTGGATAATGATCGATTTAACTTACTTCTCGAGCATTTGAGTCATGCCCGCATAGTCCTGGGGATCTTTTCGTCTTGAGTCTAAGACGGTTACTAGTCCCTGCTCAAGCTTAATCTCTAGGAGAATATAGTGGAAACTGCACACGCATGCATAAATGATCAATTACATTACTATAACCTTGACTAATATATAAGGGAAACCGAATATGCACAAGACAGTAACACTCACTTGAAGTTGTAAGGAAAGAATATTATATCTTTGTTTTCATTTATTACCAACGATCGTAGCAAGTTGGCCTTGGTATCTGCGGCATGAAATTTAACCTAAGTTGCATCTATGAGATTTGTGTTAATGAACCCAATATCACCGATTTGTCTTTTCTTCAATTCGGCGATCTTCAATCTGCATAATATAGTGAGGATAATTATAAATACATGCAATGAAAGAGCTGAGCTATATAGAGAGACTTTATGACAGAAGTAGTAGTACTACTTACAGACAGTAGCAGGTGACCGTTGCTTTATCGAGGGCCAATTGATTGAAAAACTGAAAGAACTCCTCAAATGGAACAAGCAACAGTTCAATTCCAACGAGGTCATGCTCCTTTTTAACTCTCACATACAAAGTACTCCTCCCCCCAGACTCCCTGCAGATTTTCAAGTACCAATCATGCAACCTTCGCATCATCGTTGATAGAGATCTTTCATCTTTGATGAGAGGCTTCTCGTACTCGTATCTTTGTATCTGCACCTCCATGAAATCATATTGTACATCGTCGGGCAGGTAATCTCCAAGATTGCTATAACCGGGCACCATCCTCAGATCATTAGCATCGATGACGCTACGCACCTTGAGCGGAGGGCACGATTGCTTCGCTTGTTCGCCGAGCTGGGCAATTTGTTTCCCAGCTCGTCGTTCTTTCAGCCTTCGATCAATGACAGTACTTCCCGACCGTTCCGCTTCGAAAAATGCCTTTCCAATAATGGGCTCATAGTTGCCTTTCGGCAGAGACTTGGGTGGTTTTGTCAGGGCAGCCAGAGTGCGCTTCGCTTTCACCAGATCTACCTTCTCCTCCGGAGGTGGATGTTTCTTTGCTTTCACCCCTTCAAAGAAGTTCCTCACTTCTTCTCGCACGATCTCGGCGTTCTCCTCCGGGGTCCTCTTGTATGGTAACTTCTCTGGAGTCTTCAGAGAAGGACCGAATCTTTATGTCCTCCCGCCTCTGGCTGTACTGCTAGACGCCGGCAGAGCAGACGGAGCGGTTGTCTTCTTTACTTTCTTACGAGGCGGAGGAGAAGGACTATGACGCGCCGGAGCAGTCGGAGCGGCGGCAGTTCTCTTCCGCCCTTGCTGACGAGGCGGAGAAGGAGGAGGCTGACTGCTCGGGCGCGCCGGCGCAGGCGGAGAAGGAGGCGGAGTGCCGCCATGCGCTGGAGAAGGATCCGGCCGAGTGCCCTGATCGTCACTCGCCGGAGGAGGAGGCGGTGGAGGAGGCGGAGTGCCCTGACTTGCCGAAGGAGGAGGAGGAGGCGGAGGCGTCCAGTTCGGAAGGTTGATGAGGTCCTTCCGCCATAGGCATGGAGTCTTCAGAGCAGAACCCAGCCGAGTCTCCCCTTCACCGGTAGGGTGGTCAAGCTGGAGGTCCTCAAATCCCTCCGTTGTTTCATCCACCATCACCCTAGCATATCCTTCTGGAATCGGCCGATAGCGAAAAGTTGCACCGGGTTCAGTAGGAAAAACAGAGCCAACAGCCGCCTTGACCTTCATATTAATCCATTGCGTCATAAGGTGGCAATTTTGAGACTCCGTGATAGCATCCACGGGATAGCTGGCAGGAGCCGTCAAGACATGCTCCGGCTGAAGCAGCTCGGTGGAAGCCACGCTGCTTCTCCGCGAGATGGCGGGGTAGCTTCGGGGGAAGCTTCGGCAGTTCGTTTGCTGCGATTTGCTTCTCGTTCCTCTATCGCTTGTACCCTAGCGTGCAGCGCCTGCAGTTGGGTCTACTCCACTTTCTACCTCCTCTCGTGGCATTTGTAACCGCCTGCGTCCAGAAACCCAACCTTCCACGGAATGGAGCCTGGCGTGCCTCGTGTCCGTCCAGGTTGCTCAGGATTCCCGAGGGCCATTGTGAGCTCGTCGTTCTCTCTATCTGGAATGAACATCCCTTGCTACGCTGCTTTGATATACTGCTGAAGCTTCTTGACTGGTATGTCCATTTGATCGTTCGTCCAAATGCGCTTCCCTAATACAGGGTCCAAGGTTCCGCCAGCCCCGAAGAACCAAGTCCGGCAATGGTCTGGCCAGTTAATTGTCTCTGGTTCGATCCCTTTATCAACTAGATCATTCTCAGTCTTGGCCCACTTAGGCCGAGCTACGAGGTAGCCACCTGACCCCGTGCGATGGTGATGCTTCTTCTTCGCAGCATTTTGCTTGTTTGTCGCCGACATCTTCTTACTCTTTTCCGATGTCTTGTGGGCCACAAATGCGGGCCAGTGATCTCTGATCTTCTCATATCTACCCTTGAATTCTGGTGTCTCTTTATTTTCGACAAACTTATTCAGCTCTTTCTTCCACCTCCTAAATAGTTCTGCCATCCTCTTAAGAGCAAAAGACTTGATTAATTGCTCTTTAACTGGCTTCTTCGGATCATCCTCTGGCGGTAGGGTGAAATTTGACTTTAGCTCAGTCCAAAGATCATTTTTCTGCATATCATTGACATAAGACACCTCAAGGTCTTCTGTAGCCGGCTTTAACCATTGCTGGATGCTGATCGGGATCTTGTCCCTAACCAGAACCCCGCACTGAGCAACAAATGCGCTCTTTGTCCTGAGGGGTTCAATCGGTTGGCCGTCGGGCGCGATTGCTATGATCTCAAACTTTTCATCCGAGCTCAACTTTTTCTTCTGGCCTCGTCTCTTTACCGAAGTTGTGCTCGATCCGGAGGGCTAGAAAAAGAACAAAGACTTAATTAATATGTGTACATACCAAAACAATGAATGCATCATTTAGCTAGTCAGCACAAGCTTAACTAATATATATACCTGGCCGGACTCGGTTCAGTCACCGGAGACGTCATCACAGTCTCCTTGTTGCACCGGCATTGGGTCACTGGATCCGTCCTCACGGTCTCCTTCTTGCACTGGTATTAGTTCACCGGAGCCATCATAATCATAGCATGCTGCTTCCAGACCATCGGTGTCGTTGAGAAACAACGAGCAGACGACATCACTTCCTCGTGCGATTATGTCCCCCAACAACTCTTCTTGTACTTCGTCTCGGGCGGTGTCCATAGTTTCTACAAATATTTACAACATGGCAATTATTATTCAAACATGACAGATGGATATATTAGTGGCAAACGTAGAACTAATATTAATTAGTGGCCTCGACGCTGCTTCTCTAGGGTTTGGGATGGCCTCGACAATGCTTCTCTAGGGTTTGGGGTGGCCTCGACAACGCTTCAAGGATAAAAAAAGAAGAGGAAGAAGAAAAAAAGAGGAGAAGAAAGAATAGAGGAGTAAGAACTCCTCTATTCTTTCTTCTCCTCTTTTTTTTCTTCTTCTTCCTCTTGTTTTTATTGGGAGCGAGGGTCGTCGAGGGTCGCCGAGCGGTAGAGGATACCCTAAATAGCAAGTATCGTGGGTGTGAGATACATGTGGTCGTCCGTGTTGGACACTACATCCACGTCCCACAAGTGACGTGGGCGTCAAAGCCCGCGTCACTTGTGGGACATGGATGTAGTGTCTGACACCGACGGCCACATGTATCTCACACCGACGATACTTGCTATTTAGGGTATATCGACCCCCCTCGTGTTGAAGTTATCGGGAGGTGGTATATATATCGACCCCCTCGTGTTGAAGTTATCGGGAGGGGTATATCGACGATGACAGACCGGATAAAATACAAAATACAAACATATATATGAAAAAAAAATCTGAAAAGAAGCAATATACACAATATATATACTGACATATATACATAATATACACAAAGAAGCAATATACGCAATAAGA
>NC_041386.1:635956931-635974466 GCF_002162155.2 Triticum dicoccoides
GACCAATGCCCCCTTTAGTCCCGGTTGGTGCCACCAACCGGGACTAATGGCCTGTGCCTGCCAAAGCCCCGGTGCGGTGGGATGTTTAGTCCCACCTCGCTAGCTGAGGAGCGGCAGGACCTGTTTATAAGCCCTGCCCCGCCATCTTCATTGAACTCCTCTGAATTGCAGGCCTCTAGGCCTAATCTCGCACTGCTATGCCTGTGGGCCTGCTGGGCCTTCTGCGGGCCTGAATCCTGGCCCATGGATGGGTTTCTAGTCATATTCAGGCCGTGGTGGCCCAGTAGGTGGCATTTTTTTGCTATTTATTTTTTCATTTCTACTTAGAACTAAATACTTATAGTTTTTTAGTGATTTTTTTTCTTTAAGGTCACAAAAATTATAAACTTCCTGTTAGTACCATTAGTTTTAAAATTTAAATAGTTTAAATTTGAATTTTTTAAAATTTGTGTGAATCACTAGTTTATGAATAACTTTACTATAAAAATTGATTTTTGAGTCATTCTTTTTCCTCCTATTTAATATTACCGTGTTTTATCATTATACTCAATTTGGTAATTTTAGTTAGTCATAACAAATATTCTAGGCATTTTTTTTCTCTTTTGCTATTTATTTTTTCATTTCTACTTACAACAAAATACTTATAGTTTTTTAGTGATTTCTTTTTTCCTTTAGGTCACAAAAATTATAAACTTTCTGTTAGTGCCATGTGTTTTCAAATTTGAAAAAACTTTTTTAGTTTTTTTTGCTTTTAGTGCCTATTTTTTTCCAGTTTTTTTGTTTTGTTTTATGCATTATTTATTTTCTTTTGTTTTTTGCTTTAGTTTTTTAATTCTTTTTGCTTTTAGTTTAGAAAAATTATAAACTTTCTGTTAGTGCCATTAGTTTTCAAATTTGAAAACACTTTTTTAGTATTTTTGTTTTCTTTGTTGCTTTATTTATTTTACTTTGTTTCTACTTACAACAAAATACTTATTGTTGCTATTTTTATTTTTTTCCTAGCTTTTTTGTTTTTTTCTGCATTATTTATTTTCTTTTGTTTTTTGCTTTATTTTTTAATTCTTTTTGCTTTTAGGTCAGCAAAATTATAAACTTTCTGTTAGTGTCATTAGTTTTAGAAAAATTATAAATTTTCTATTAGTGCCATTAGTTTTCAAATTTGAATAGTGAAAATTTGAATTCTTTGAAATTTGTGTGAATCACAAGTTTGTGATTAACTTTACTAAAAAAATAAACATAGATGCACCTATAGAGAAAATTCGACCTAAATTCATAGTTTTCAAATGAACTCTGAAAAAGTTGGCATATCATACTCGTGTGTTACAAAGTTGGCTTGGTATCATCATAATAGTTGCGGGAGAAAGTCTTCACTTTTTCTTTGCTTGTGTTATTTGCTTATTGCGATGTAACCATGGATAATCTTCATCGCTTATCAGGACGCTTGGGTCAGCCTTGACATTGAAGGGAGGAATTTCATGAAACTTTTCATAATCTTCAGACATGTCTGTCTTGCCCTCCACTCCCAGGATATCCCTTTTTTCTGAAAGAACTATGTGGCGCTTTGGATCATCGTATGATGTATTCGCTTCCTTATCTTTTCTTTTTCTCAGTTTGGTAGACATGTCCTTCACATAGATAACCTATGCCACATCATTGGCTAGGACGAACGGTTCGTCAGTGTACCCAAGATTTTTCAGATCCACTGTTGTCATTCCGTACTGTGGGTCTACCTGTACCCCGCCTCCCGAGAGATTGACCCATTTGCACTTAAACAAAGGGACATTAAAATCATGTCCGTAGTCAAGTTCCCATGCGTCCACTATGTAACCATAATATGTGTCCTTTCCGCTCTCAGTTGCTGCATCAAAGCGGACACCGCTGTTTTGGTTGGTGCTCTTTTGATCTTGGGCGATCGTGTAAAATGTATTCCCATTTAGCTCGTATCCTTTGTAAGTTAATACAGTCAAAGATGGTCCCGTGGACAACAAGTACAGCTCATCACAAACAGTGTTGTCACCTCTGAGACGTGTTTCCAACCAACTGCTGAAAGTCCTGATGTGTTCACATGTAATCCAGTCGTCGCACTGCTCCGGGTGTTTGGAGCGCAGACTGTTCTTGTGTTCATCGACATACGGGGTCACCAAGGTAGAGTTCTGTAGAACTGTGTAGTGTGCTTGAGACCAAGAATATCCGTCCCTACATATTATTGAGTCACTTCCAAGAGTGCCTTTTCCAGTCAGTCTCCCCTCACAACGCGATTTAGGGAGACCTTCTTCTTAAGGCCAGGAATGAAGTCAACACAAAACCCGATAACATCCTCTGTTTGATGGCCCATGGAGATGCTTCCTTCTGGCCTAGCGCGGTTACGGACATATTTCTTTAGGACTCCCATGAACCTCTCAAAGGGGAACATATTGTGTAGAAATACGGGCCCCAGGATGACAATCTCGTCGACTAGATGAACTAGGACGTGTGTCATGATATTGAAGAAGGATGGTGGGAACACCAGCTCAAAACTGACAAGACATTGCACCACATCACTCCTTAGCCTTGGTATGATTTCTGGATCGATCACCTTCTGAGAGATTGCATTGAGGAATGCACATATCTTCACAATGGCTAATCGGACGTTTTCCGGTAGAAGCCCCCTCAATGCAACCGGAAGCAGTTGCGTCATAATCACGTGGTAGTCATGAGACTTTAGGTTCTGAAACTTTTTCTCTGGCATATTTATTATTCCCTTTATATTCGATGAGAAGCCAGTCGTGACCTTCATACTAAGCAGGCATTCAAAGAAGATTTGTTTCTCTTCTTTCGTAAGAGCGTAGCTAAGGACCTTTATACTGCTTCGGAGGCATGCCGTCTTTTTCGTGCAAACATTGCAGGTCCTCCCGTGTCTCAGGTGTATCTTTTGTCTTCCCATACACGGCCAAGAAGCCTAGCAGGTTCACGCAAAGGTTCTTCTTCACATGCATCACGTCGATTGAAGAGCGGACCTCTAGGTCTTTCCTGTAGGGTAGGTCCCGAAATATAGATTTCTTCTTCCACATGGGTGCGTGTCCCTCAGCGTCATTCAGAATAGCTAGTTCACCGGGACCCTTTCCAAAGATTACGTGTAAATCATTGACCATAGCAAGTACGTGATCACCGGTACGCATGGCGGGCTTCTTCCGGTGATCTGCCTCGCCTTTGAAATGCTTGCCTTTCTTTCGACATTGATGGTTGGTCGGAAGAAATCAACGATGGCCCAGGTACACATTCTTCCTACATTTGTCCAGGTATATACTTTCAGTGTCATCTAAACAGTGCATGCATGCGTGGTATCCTTTGTTTGTCTGTCCTGAAAGGTTACTGAGAGCGGGCCAATCGTTGATGGTCACGAACAGCAATGCCTTTAGGTTAAATTCCTCCTGTCTGTGCTCAACCCATGTACGTACACCGTTTCCATTCCACAGTTGTAAAAGTTCTTCAACTAATGGCCTTAGGTACACATCAATGTTGTTGACGGGTTGCTTAAGGCCTTGGATGAGAACTGGCATCATAATGAACTTCCGCTTCATGCACATCCAAGGAGGAAGGTTATACATACATAGAGTCACAGGCCAGGTGTTGTGATTGCTGCTCTGCTCCCCGAAAGGATTAATGGCCATCCGCGCTTAAAGCAAACCATACGTTCCTTGGGTCCTTTGCAAACTCATCCTAGTACTTTCTCTCGATTTTTCTCCACTGCGACCTGTCAGCAGGTGCTCTCAACTTCCTATCTTTCTTCCAGTCTTCACTGTGCCATCGCATCAATTTGGCATGCTCTTCATTTCTGAACAGACGTTTCAACCATGGTATTATAGGAGCATACCTCATCACCTTCGCAGGAACCCTCTTCCTGGGGGGCTCGTCGTCAACATCACCAGGGGCATCTCGTCTGATCTTATACCGCAATGCACCACATACCGGGCATGCGTTCAGATCCTTGTATGCATCGCGGTAGAGGATGCAGTCATTAGGGCATGCATGTATCTTCTCCACCTCTAATCCTAGAGGGCATACGACCTTCTTTGTTGCGTATGTACTATCGGGCAATTCGTTATTCTTTGGAAGCTTCTTCTTCAATATTTTCAGTAGCTTCTCAAATCCTTTGTCAGCCACAACATTCTCTGCCTTCCACTGCAGCAATTCCAGTACGGTACCGAGCTTTGTGTTGCCATCTTCGCAATTGGGGTATAACCCTTTTTTGTGATCCTCTAACATGCGATTGAACTTCAGCTTCTCCTTTTGACTTTTGCATTGCGTCCTTGCATCGACAATGACCCGGCGGAGATCATCATCATCGGGCACATCGTCTGGTTCCTCTTGATCTTCAGCAGCTTCACCCGCTGCAGCATCATTGGGCACATCGTCTGGTTCCTCTTGATCTTCACCAGCTCCCCCCGTTGCAGCATCACCGTATTCAGGGGGCACATAGTTGTCATCATACTCTTCTTCTTCACTGTATTCCATCATAACCCCTATTTCTCCGTGCCTCGTCCAATCATTATAGTGTGGCATGAAACCCTTGTAAAGTAGGTGGGAGTGAAGGATTTTCCGGTTAGAGTAAGACCTCGTATTCCCACATTCAGTGCATGGACAACACATAAAACCATTCTGCTTGTTTGCCTCAGCTGCATTGAGAAACTCATGCACGCCCTTAATGTACTCGGAGGTGTGTCTGTCACCGTACATCCATTGCTGATTTATCTGCGTGCGTCCAAATTAATAGAAGTTCATCATCACATTAAAACCATAGTACATACATAGTTCTCATCTAACAACATATAGCTCTCCAGAGCACCTAATTAATTAAACCATACATTGAAACTATGTAAAAAAATTCAATGCGAAAACAAATGCGATCATAATCGCAACCAAGGTAACAATTGATCCAACACCATAATGATACCAAGCCTCGGTATGAATGGCATATTTTCTAATCTTTCTAATCTTCAAGCGCATTGCATCCATCTTGATCTTGTGATCATCGACGACATCCGCAACATGCAACTCCAATATCATCTTCTCCTCCTCATTTTTTTTATTTTTTCCTTCAACAAATTGTTTTCTTCTTCAACTAAATTTAACCTCTCGACAATAGGGTCGGTCGGAATTTCCGATTCACATACATCCTACATAAATAAAATCTATGTCATGTCGGTCGACATAATTTTCATAAACAATAAATGAACCAATAGTTGTAAAGATAATATATATACCACATCCGAATCATAGACAGGACGAGGGATGACGGGGGCGGATACCAAAACCATCGCACTATATAAGATGCAATAATAAAAGTAAGAAAATAATACAAGTATCTATGTAAACACACAAGTAAGAATATTTTTTCCTTTCAAAAAGAAGATAAGAACAAGAGGCTCACCACGGTGGTGTCGGCGATGAGCTCGACGCGGGTGATCGACGACGGTGAAGACGGGGGCGGGGCGTGACGGACCGCTAAACCTAGACAAATATTGAGGAAAATGGATCTTGAAGGTCGAGCTTGGAGAGGAGAAAGCTTAAGTAGTGTGGCTCGGGCATTCCATCGAACACCTTGTGTGCATAGGAGGTGAGCTAGAGCACCACCAAGCCCTCTCCCCCTCGGCCAGAAAAAAACAGAGCAGTGTGCTCTACTCTTACGCGAGGGGGTATATATAGGCACCTCATTGGTCCCGGTTGGTGGCATGAACCGAGACTAAAGGGGAGCCTTTGGTCCCGGCTCAAGCCACCAACCGGGACCAATGGTGGTGGGCCAGGAGCGAGGCCATTGGTCCCGGTTCGTCCCACCAACCGGGACCAATGGCCCACGTGGCCCGGCCGGCCCCCTGGGCTCACGAACCGGGTCCAATGTCCCCAATGGGTCCCGGTTCTAGACTGAACCGGGACTAATGGGCTGACCCGGCCTGGACCGTTGCCCCCTTTTCTACTAGTGACCCCCTCCCTAGTTGGATTAGGAGAAGAAGGAAGGGGGAGAGAGGGGGAAAGGAAAGGGGGGGGGGCGCCCCCACACTACTAGGGAAAAGCCTAGCAGTAGCACGGGTTTTGGGTGTATCAGTAGTGCGGGCGCCCGCCCTACTGATACGGCGCCACAGCTAACTTGTAGCAGTAGCGCGTGTTGACACGCGCTACTGCTATACATGCTTAGCTGTAGCGTGCGTTGCAGTACAACGCTATTGCTAATTATCTATAGCGGGTCTTATACCCCGCGCTACTACTCTTACTTTCAAAAGCAAAAAAATATCTCGATCCCGTGCGTGTTGTCAATGGCAGCAGTTGTTTGATCCAGCGATGGTTGGGGTCGCCGGAGGCATGAACGAGCAGCGGCAGACCAGATCCGGCGGTGGCTGTTGGAGGAGGGCCTATTTCCATGGAAGAGCAAGGCAGCGGCGTGGGGCTCCTCTTCCCAACCATGCCAGATATGGTCGTCCATGGCAACTACCTGCACGGGCATGGACATGGGATTGTGAGTCAAACCAGAGGGGGGGAGAGAGAGAGAGAGAGAAAAAGAAAACCGAGGGAGAGAGGAAGGAGATGGAGGGAGTAGCGGGGCTGGTCACCGGTGGTTAGGTCTCCAGTGTGGTGGCGCGAGGCGGCGGTCTCCTAGACGCCAGTGGAAGACCGGCGAGCTCCTAGACGCCGGTGGCGTGAGGCGGCACCCTCTTTCGGTGCCATGGAGGAGGAGGGGCGCATGGGCAAGAGGTCATTGTGAGAACGTATGGAGAGAGAGAGAGGAGGGAGTGGCAGAAGAGAGGAGGGATTTGGGGGAGGGGGAGGACGGGTGAGGAAAAGGTGGTGGGTGCGGATTAGCAGTAGCACGGTACGTAAAACGTGCTGCTGCTAAGAAAGTAGCAGCAGCGCGCTTTCGTTACAAGCGCTACTGCTAACCGGGACCAAAAGTGTGCCCGATTTGAAAATTAGCAGCAGCGACCTCAAAAAAACCGCGCTACTGCTACAGCTATAGCAGTAGCGCGGCTTGCGGCACCGCGCTGCTGCTAAATGGAGTTGGGTGGGCACTGTCAGTCGATATTTGTAGCATCACGGGTTACGCCGAGCGCGCTACTGCTAAGCACTTGTCAGTAGCGGGTTTTCCACACCCGCGCTACTGCTAATTAGCAGCAGCGCTCCTTTTTGAGCCGCGCTGCTGCTAAGATTCTGTGTATAGCGTTTTCCCTAGTAGTGCCACCCAATTTGGATTGGGCTTGGGGGACGCGCCCCCACCTAGGCTCCCTTCTCCTCTCTCCCACTATGGCCCAATAAGGCCCATATACTTCCCGGGGGATTCCGGTAACCTCCCGGTACTCCAGTATATTCCCGAACTCACCCGGAACCATTCCGATTTCCAAACATAGGCTTCCAATATATCGATCTTTATGTCTCGACCATTTCGAGACTCCTCGTCATGCCCGTGATCACATTCAGGACTCCGAACAACATTTGGTACATCAAAACACATAAACTCATAATACCGATCGTCACCGAACATTAAGCGTGCGGACCCTACGGGTTCGAGAACTATGTAGACATGACCGAGACTCATCTTCGGCCAATAACCAATAGCGGAACCTAGATGCTCATATTGGTTCCTACATATTCTACGAAGATCTTTATCGGTCAAACCGCATAACAACATACGTTGTTCCCTTTGTCATCGGTATGTTACTTGCCCGAGATTCGATCATCGGTATCTCAATACCTAGTTCAATCTCGTTACCGGCAAGTCTCTTTACTCATTGCGTAATGCAACATCTCGTAACTAACTCATTAGTCACATTGCTTGCAAGGCTTATAGTGATGTGCATTACCGAGAGGGCCCAGAGATACCTCTCTGATACACGGAGTGACAAATCCTAATCTCGATCTATGCCAACTCAAAAAACACCATCAGAGACACCTGTATAGCATCTTAATAGTCACCCAGTTACGCTGTGATGTTTGATAGCACACTAAGTGTTCCTCCGGTATTTGGGAGTTGCATAATCTCATAGTTATAGGAACATGTATAAGTTATGGAGAAAGCAATAGCAGTAAACTAAACGATCATCGTGCTAAGCTAACGGATGGGTTAAGTCAATCATATCATTCTCTAATGATGTGATCCCGTTCATCAAATGACAACTCTTTGTCCATGGCTAGGAAACTTAACCATCTTTGATTAACGAGCTAGTCAAGTAGAGGCATACTAGTGACACTCTGTTTGTCTATGTATTCACACGTGTACTAAGTTTCCGGTTAGTACAATTCTAGCATGAATAATAAACATTTATCATGATATAAGGAAATACAAATAACAACTTTATTATTGCCTCTAGGGCATATTTCCTTCACAAAGTTTATAAAGTTTTAACTTTAGATAAAGCTAATATGCGCGATAAATAAAGACAGATGGAGTAGTATCTTTTTGCGGGGCAAATATATCAATGAGTGAGTAAATATGATTTTATTTAAATTAACATAACACAATTCTATCCTACCAGTACCTCAATTAATATCTCATTGGGCTATTCACATACTCAAGATTCTTTTTATGAAGGGGCTTTAAAAGAAACTAGCAAGGGACAATGCCAGGAATCTGGGATAAGGGGCCAATAAAGTAGGTAAAGGTTGGAGGAGGCAAACGGTTGAGGCGTTTTGGCTCCCGGGCTCAGATGAACCTCGGAGTGAAAATAAATTGTTAAAAATAATAAATATTCAAACAATTCCGAATTTCTTTTTGGAGAAGATGACTGAGTGTGTGATGTCCATGCAAAATTTTAAACCATTTGGATATCTGAGTAGCTCTTAGCAAAGAAGACAAATTTGGGGTGTGTGAATAAGTTTACTGTTTGTGCAATGTTTGGACCCGATTTTTTTTCTGAGAGCTGCCTAGATGTCCAAATATTTTGAAAAATAGCACGCACCTCATGCACTCAGTCATCTTACTTCATAAAAATTCAGATCTTTTTAAACTTTTCTAGTATTATTTTTGAATTTACTGATCACCAGGTGTAGATGAGCCCGGGCTCAGAATTGGATTTTCGGGAACCATGGCCCCCACTCACCCACCCCTCGCTCTCTCCGTGCTAGCAATGTTGCGAGTGGCATCATGTGTTAGTCCATCATAAGAGTTGTGTATTTTTAAATCTTATGTCTTATATTTTTCTCATATTTATCCTTTCAATGCATAATAGATATTATTGTAAGAATCAATGCATGCCTAAAGGTTTACATAGACCATTAATTTGCATGTGAACTAGTGATTATGGTGCTAATACATAAAACAAAATAATTATAAAGTATTCATTTACAATAAATCAAATTATGTTGATTTAATTTCATATGTTGGTTATTTCTTGCATATATAATTGAGTTTTACAAAAAAATAGGGGATTTTGCCCTTGGTTCTAATAATATATTTCCAGTTATGCACTCCTCGTCGATCCTCATGTTGATGCCTAATTATTTCCTTGTAATTTTGTGATCATCTGTGATATCTTTTTGTACGCTCTCGATGCGATAGTGCCAATTGTTTATGTAGTATAATATTATAACATAAATCTTCATTTAACTATAATTTTTCTATATGGCTTCAGTCATATTTACTTTTTCTAAATGGATGTAATATTTGATTTTCCTATATAGTTAAACCATTAATTAATTTGTGCATCTATTTTCTCGAAGATCATTGTAACTTTCATGACCTATTGGTTGTCTCCTTTAGATATGAAGATCAAATAACACAAAACAAAAATGTCCCTAAGACATCGTGAAGGTTGTCAAGCTTCTTTTCCTGCTAGTTCAAAGATTAAATTGAAAGGGATAATGGTAGTAGATAGAAAGATAAAACGTTATAGCAAAGAATAGTATTTTTGCAAATTTTCCAGTAATGGAGAATAGACCTAAGTGGGGCATAGGTTCACTAGTTGCATCTCTCATAAGCATAGCAAAGTAGTGTGGTAAACAAATTACAGTTGGTCAATGATGAAATTTTAATATTTATATTTATAACTATGAATCTCATATAGGCATTACGTCTGTGATAGATTTTTATTTCAACTGAATCTATAATTAATACTCCACCCCAAGACCGCTATCTAGCATGCATCTCGAAGTATTAAGTTCATGATAAATAGATCATTGCAATAAGTAGGATGACATAATGTAGACAATAAAATGTCAAGCAATATGACAAGAAACAATTGTTTTATCCTTAGTGAAAACAATATAATATGTGTATTTTCCCATTCTCTCACTGCTATGTAGAACACTGCAAGCTTAGAACTCACTACAATGCACCATTCCCTCTAAAGCAAAACCCTTCGAACTTAGCCACAAAAGATCGAGGGGGAGACTTTTGTGAGACCTCACATTAGGTGAGATCAATGAGATTGATTTTCTTAGAAAAAAATACATGCTTAAACATTCTCTAAAAAATTGTAAACACACATCAATGTCTGATGTACAACCTTAAAAAGTTTCAGCTTCTAATTCGACTTACATTAGTAGAAACAAAAAAGACAAAATTGGTTCTGAATAGTGTCAAATTACTATTCACCCAAAGTTGCCACTATTCACATTCAAATTTGTCTTTTTAATCTCTAAATGTGCATCAAGTTTTGAACTTTTTTTCAGAGTTGTAGACATAGCCCACATGAATGTTGTCAAATATTTTTATATTTTTTGAAATGTCTAAATATGATTTTTTTAGGTTGATCTCACGTTCTCAGCTAAATGTGATACCTTATACAAGTCTCCCCAGAAGACAGATAGATTGGAGAGCATACAAAGATATTCAATTATATAACAAATCAGAAGATAAATTGAATTCAATGACCAATCTGATCATAAAGTGACAATTCATCATATCCCAACAAACACACCACTGATTACATAAAATTGATCCCGATCATGAGAGAGAGAGAGATCTAGTTACTACTATGGATCCTAAGTTCCAAAGTGAACTACTCGCGCATGGTCATGGAAGCAACAAGGTTGATGAAGAAGCCTCCAGTGGTTGATTCCCCCATCGATAGAGTGCCGGAACAGGTATCCATATTGGATCTCCTGCTAACAGAAACTTGCGGTAGGAAAAAATTGGAGAAAATTAATGCGAGGGGTTTCACTAAATATGGAATTTATAGGTGGAAGAATGTATGTGAGGCGGTCCTTATGGGGCCCACAATGGCATGGGCTGCGGGTTAGGCCCTGGCGACACCACCAGGGCGTGTGGAGGCCTTATGACCCCTCTCGTCTCCCTCCGGTGCTTTCTGGAACCATTATGCCCCGAAATAAATTGTATTAAATCCTCGGGGTTTTTTTACCTCCGTAGATATTGCCCCAAATTTTTTTCCTAAGACAAGCAAAAAATACCAACTGGCACTAGGCATTGGATTAATAGGCTAGTCAAAAAATAAAAAAGCTACAAAAAGTATAAAAAAAGTGATATTATAATAGCATGAAACAATAGCAAGTATAGATACATTTCAGACGTATCAATATCCAGTGACATCTAAGAGCCGGGGCATTCTAAAGCAGGATAGTCGGGTAGAGCCGATGACAAGAGGTCAAGTACATGATGCCTGATGAAGTCAAATCCATCAGATCTCGGATAGGGGGTCCCGAACTGGTAGCCCTTGGTGCGATAGTAACAGTGACACCACAATTTATCTAGGTTCAGGCTCTCTCAAAGAGATAATACCATACATCCTACTTTGATTGTATTGATTTCGAGGGAGTACGAGGTATAGGTTGATTTACCGCAAGATCTATGTGCGTATGAGGTGTCGTCTACGAGCCCTACCCCTTGGCTTATATAGGTACCTGGTGTGCCTAGGGTTTAGACATAGGTCCGTTACGTCTATGGAATCGCGGTGTAGACAAACTCTAAGTCTTGGAGTAGGCACCAAGTCTTCAGAAACATCCCATTTTGGCACTCCTGGGCATGAGGAATATGGCCCATTGTAAATCATCATGTGGGTCCTTGGCCTGACCCACCTGGCTAGGAGATGGCGTGGTATGCACCCCCCTAGTCCAAGACACAACCAGTAGCCTCCAAACCAGTCTTTAAGTCGAGGACACTCCTTAGTTCTTCCGAGCTCCTCTTGGTCTTCGGTCTTCGGTCTTGAAAGCTGGTTCACCAAGTCATTTCCCTGCTTTTGGCTAAGTCTTACTGAAGAGTTCTCACCTCAGGCATCTGAGAAGCCCCTTCAAAGTTTGTTAGTGCCCTTTGATAGATGAAATTGTAGTCTTCGTGCCATATCTCGGATGTGACCTGCTTTCCCGTGCGTTCCTGCCTTAGTAGCGAAATGTTCCCGTGCCCCGAAAAGGACAATAGTTTTGTTTTGTTCTAACAATTTTGACTAGCCCGAAACATCATCATGCACTGCAGTGTTGTGTAGTCATTTCAGAAGTCATCATAGCGTGCCAGCGTGGCTTGAGGACCCACTATTGGCACATCTAATCAGTAAGCTAGCGCGTCCCAAGACACGCATAGCAGCGCAATTAAACATGCCCTCGATTTTCCATGAGTGCTTAACGTGCGATGCCTGTGGAATCTGCGGTTATACCACTGTAGGTCCCGAGTGTCCCGTCGCTGCCAGCCCTAAGAAAATCCATTATATTAGAAGGGTCACGAACCGTAGGGTGGAGAGATTTTACATCCCCCATCGATATCACCCACCTTCATCTAGACTATCGCGTCCCGTTCCACCTTCGATTACCTCGAGCAAATCATCCAACTGTCGCCGTATGAGGGAATCTGCCACCATGGATCCAGCGGTTGCTTCATCCTAGCATTCCACCAGCCATCTTGAGGGAGAGTCGAAGAGCTGCTCCGTGACTCAAGGCCAATTTGATTGACTTTCCACATTAGGACTGGTCGCCCTAACAATCACTTTGCCCAAGAGCACCGCCCCAATCCTCAGGAGAACGAGGAGGCATGCTTTGTTCCCTTCCTTCTCGGGAGACTTGGCTTTCTGATTCACCCCTTCTTGAGGGCTTTACTGTATTTTTATGGAGGTGTTTTACGGTGATTGGGAAAGTACTGGCAGTACTTTCGAGTACTTACCCCTCCGATTTTTATTGGCCGTCCGATCTGGTGGGGGATTAAAAATGAATTAACTTAATTAGTTTAATCAGAGAAGGGCATAATGGTCCAGGGTAAAATATTCTGTTTTGAACCGATCACGTCCACGACGTCTAGATCCAGTCCTCATTCTCATCAAGTTCTCGTTCCCGTCCTCTTCCTTCTGTCCGACGAGCCCGGCGAGAGGAACCAACACCGTCGGCGGCGGCGTCCTCGTCCTCCACCTCGTCCCATTCACTATAAATGACGTGCTCGGCTTCAGGAAAGAAGATTAAGGCGCGACATCTGCGGCGGCAGTGTCGGCGGCGGCACTATAGGAACTCGCCCCCGCCGATCACATCGCTTCCGGGCTTGCATCCTAAGGTATGAATCGCCTGAATCTCAAATCCTTCCCATTTGATTGGCCCGCTGGAAGTGACTATTGGCAAAAACTCCAACTTCCTCGTAGATGGATCTATACTCTGCGGTTGGCCCCTCGGTTAGGCCGCCGGGACATATCAATGCTTGTTCTGAAAGTAGGCTTGTTTTTCTTGATGCATCAGGAGATATCAATGCCTGCAGGAGATAGGCCATAAACTTACTTTGTTTCATAGCCTACATTCCAACTTTGATTTTTTTAGTCATCATCGATTTAGGTTTCCCTAGTGCATGCAATTCAATTTAGAATCCTCCTCCAATCTATTCGTCGCCGCTCGCCGCTCCTGACCTTCTCTATCCTCGACCTGCCCGGCGAGAGGAATAAATTCATCGTCCTCGTCCTCCACCCAACCAACCCCAGCCCCCCACGCCGTCACCAAAGAAGAAGAAGGCCGGATCTGCGCCGGCTGAATCGGCAGTGACCGCGGCGGCGATCCCATCTCTTCGCGAGTACCATCCTTAAGGTATGAATTCAGCTTGGCGTTCTGCTCGTTCTCTTGGCCGTTGCGCCCCTCCACCGTGCATGCAGTACAACCTCAACCCCACAAGATCCGGGTACGGACTAGAACAACGAATGGAAAGCTTCATCGTGGCATAGTTTCTCTTGAGCTAATCGCATCATGTTCGTTTAAGTAAGATGTTGACGTTTGAGATGAGATATAGTAAAGGAAGATGAGATACTGGTTCCATAGTTCACTTAATTTAGTTTATTAAAGTCATCATCACTTTAGGTTTGCATAGCGCATGAAATATAGTTTAAAGGAAGATGAGATACTACTTGTTGGACGTTGATGATTGGTTTCCCTCACATGTCAAACCAGCAAAGTCTTTTCCATGCACTTGTCTTTGCCTATGAGCTATTTTACACCTGCAACATTGATAAACAGAAAGATGTTGATGATTGGTTTCCCTCACATGTCATATGCAGGAAGACATGGCGTATGCAAGTGATGAGAGTATGTTCGAGTATGTAAATGTTGTCAGCAAGATGTTTGATAGTGAGGCTGAAGGTTATGAATTCTACAACAAATATGCTCTTGAAAAAGGTTTTAGTGTGAGGAAAAGCTACGTTGAGTGGGATGGATCCAATAAATACATAATTTTAAGGAAAATTGTGTGTAGTCGTCAAGGGTTTCGCGAAGATAAGCACATGAAAAGAAAGATGGAAGATAGAAAAAGGAGGCCACGAAGTTTAACTCGTGTTGGGTGTAATGCTAAATTGGTCATTACGAGACAGGAGGAAACCGGTCGGTGGTTTGTCAAGGATTTCGTCGATGACCACAGCCATACTCTAGCCCCACGGGATCTTTCTTGTCTGCTGCGTTCGCACAGACGAATTAGCGATGAGCAGAAAGCGGACATTGCGGACATGGAAAAATGTGGGATCCACAAATACCGTATTATGGATATTTTGTGCTTTCAATACGGTGGATTTGATAAGGTTGGATGCATAAAGAGGGACGTTTATAATTTCTGCCATGCTAATAAGCAGGAGACAATCAGTGCCGGTGATGCTAAAACGGTGATCATGCACATGATGGCGAGGTGAGAGCGAGATGTGGATTTTTTCTTCAAGTACTTGGTAGACGAGCATGGCCATCTGAAGGGACTGTTCTGGGCTGATAGTCAATCGCGACTTGACTACGAGGCTTTCGGAGACATCATTGTTTTCGATAGCACATACAGAACCAACAAATACAATCTGCCATTCGTGCCTTTTGTCGGGTTGAATCACCACCGCAGCACTGTTATATTTGGCTGTGGTATAATTTCTCATGAAACAAGCCAGGCATACGAGTGGATGTTGTAGACCTTTTCTGATTGCATGGCACAGAAGCATCCGATATCTGTGATCACAGATGGGGACCTTGCAATGCAGAGAGCAATAAGGGTGGTCTGGCCAGACTCAAACCATAGACTATGTATATGGCACATTCAGCAGAACATTGTACGCCATCTGCATGATGACGACTAAAGGAGGAATTCAGATCTTTCATTTATGATACTTCTTCCATTGAAGAGCATGAGATAAAATGGATACAATTCTTACAACGGAATAAAGTAACCAGTGAGGAGTCTTGGCTGTATCAGATGTATCAGATGAGAAAGTTGTGGTGTGCTCCATATCTTGAGGGGCGTTGTTTCCTAGGATTGAGCAACAATCAGAGGAGTGAGAGCTTGAACTCTGTGCTACATAGGCATCTTGAGGGTAAGATGTCGTTGTTTGAAATGCTAGAGCACTATGAGCGTTGCCTTGCTTCGCGACGGATTAACGAAGCTCTCCATGACGTCGAAGCCTTGCAGTCCGTTCCATTTACAGAGGAAAATGCTTCGCCGCTTGAGAAACACGCCGCAACAGTTTTCACACCTAGTGTCTTTAAGATGGTCTTATGGAGCATAGATGCTGTCAGCAAATGTCAGATTAGAGAGATACTAGATGGATCAGAAGATTCCACTTATGTTGTGTCCAAGCAGGAAAGAATGGATAAAAAGTTTGGAGTGCGCATTGAAGAGCAAGGAGGTCTTTTGCACAGGGTGAGTTGTTCTTGCCGTAAGCTGGAATGCGCAGGCACACCATGTTCCCACATTTTTTTACATATTGGGGATTTTAAAACAAACAATTCTGCCCGGTTGTTGCATTCCCACTAGGTGGACTATGAATGCAAAATGTGCATACGCACCTACCAGAAAAAACCAGCTGTATGACTATTCGGTAAGCCTGCAGAGGTACCGCGAGTTGCGGAATTGTAGTCATGCCGCAAGTTTCCAGGCATGCCACTCTGATGAGGACTATCACCGTCTAAAGATGCTTTTGCAAGCACAACATTATGGCAAGCAATCAAGTTTTGAACAAGCTGACAGCAAGGAGTCAACTAATGCTCAGCATAACAGCATTAGGTTTGGCCCGTTGATGTCGCAATCGCAGAAAGTTGATAAGGTTCTGGATCCCGTGCATGTGCCAGGACGAGGTGCACTGAAGAAAAGGCTGCAGGCAAAGACAAAGAAGTCAAGATCACAGAATATCTGTGGCTATTGCAAGAAACCAGGTCACAATCGACGTAAATGCGCTAAATTGCTAGAGGTAAGAAATATGTTCATATTTTTTTTGCATGTGTTTTACTCATAATTGATGTCCATGTGATTTATTGTATTCTTCTGTGTAGGATCTCGAGGCTGAACTGTGATATCTACATACAACATGAACCGACGATGAGCCAGAGAAAGTCGTGTGCCATTCAGCTTTGTGTGACGTGGTCTTTACATTCTATTTCATCGTGACAGTAATTTAGTGAAGTGCGGTTGTACTGCTATGTTACTGTATTAGTTCGACATCTTTCGTTTCCATTTTCTGTGCGTATCATTTGATGTCCAGCTTTAAGAATGATGATGTATTTCGACAAATTGGGCACTATGATTCTTCACCCTTACTATGGTTGTCATGCATATTCATAATCATCATGCATATTCTTCATTTACAAAGCAATAATGACTGACGTATTTTTTAAATAAGCGGGGCCCACTAGGGTGTGCTTGGAAATCTTTGAAAAACCTCCATGCACGTTCATCTTCGCTGCATGCAATTCGGGCGGCAGCCGCTGTGCCAGTAGCTGTCAAGGCCTTGATGAATCACTATTCACATGCAGCTCCCCGACTCTTGCATGCAGGTCCCCTTGAGGCATAGACCGATGTTTTCAGCAGTCAGTCTAGAGGGCATTATAAATTCAAAAAAATTCAAAAAAATTCAAAAACTTGGAAACCTAGTTTTGTTTGTGGAAGAGATCATGTGTGCCAAAACTGAGGTGATTTGGAGGTGGTCGAAAAAATGCCCGCATTCCCGGAGGGACCATTTGGTCTAACTTAAGCCAGTTTTTGAAAAAACATGAATTTTTCCACCACCTCCAAATCACCCAAATTTTCTTGTACATGGTCACCCACATGTGCAAAACATGTGTATGCAAGAACATTTTGAAAAAATTTATTTTACAATGCCCCCTTGAGGCATAGACCGATGTTTTCAGTAGTCAGTCTAG
>NC_041386.1:635975076-636006457 GCF_002162155.2 Triticum dicoccoides
ACCTAGTTTTGTTTGTGGAAGAGATCATGTGTGCCAAAACTGAGGTGATTTGGAGGTGGTCGAAAAAATGCCCGCATTCCCGGAGGGACCATTTGGTCACTTAAGCCAGTTTTTGAAAAAACCTGAATTTTTCCACCACCTCCAAATCACCCAAATTTTCTTGTACATGGTCACCCACATGTGCAAAACATGTGTATGCAAGAAAATTTTGAAAAAAATTATTTTACAAGGCCCCCTTGAGGCATAGACCGATGTTTTCAGCGGTCTGTCTAGAGGGCATTATAAATTCAAAAAAATTCAAAAAAATTCAAAAACTTGGAAACCTAGTTTTTTTTGTTGAAGAGATCATGTGTGCCAAAACTGAGGTGATTTGGAGGTGGTCGAAAAAATGCACATTTATGATATTTTCACAGGTTACAAAATATATTATTGGACAGAATATAGACAGCACCACACAGCAACAACACATTCATCCAATACAAGAGAAGATAGCTCTCCGAATACAATTCATCATATTAGTCTCCGAATTGAAAAGACCAAACAAAGATAGAACATTACAAGTCTCGAGACCGTGAGTAGCGAGTTTGTCTTCACATTACAAGTCGATATCGATCATCTAAACTACCATCACATAGAAGAGAGTTGCGGTCATCACGATGAGCATCATCGCGATGAAACTGGTCTTCATCCGGTTCCTCCAACGCTCCCTCCTCTCTCCCGCTAGATAGCGGGCGTATCTAGATTCCGCCTCCGCCCTAGTGGTGTACCCTTTGTAACTGTTACCGCTGAAATGGTGAACCTGTCTCCGACACTCCTCCCAGTCGTCGTAGACTCCGGGAACCTTACCCTTGTACACGACATACGACGGCATCTCTATGCACAAGCCAAACAACAGACAATACATAAGCAATAAATAAGTATGCAACAAAAGGATCGGAAGAGAAAAGCAAGACATTAATAGCACAATTCATGGTCCTAGTAATAAATAGCATCGATTACATCTAAGTTGAACGACTGTCCAAACCAAAGAGACATACAATTCATTAAAGTTTAATTACAACATGAGCCAATCAATGTTTCAGAACTACACATAGCATCACTACTTTCGACTCGACTCATGGGACCGGAGCGTGGATGAAGCCGCCGTCTGTCCTGATGGTCATGAAATCGCGGGCGTTGTCAGCCTGCATTTGTAGCGTTGTGTCTACCTCACTGCACAGAACACAGAATGTTAGAAGAAATAAAGAACGATCAATGGATGCATTTTTTGCTGTTTTGGCTGATGTTGTTTTGGTGCTGTTTTCGTGCCATTTAGGATGGCTGCAGTGACTTTTTGGTGCCATTTTTGATCTCTTAATATGGTTGCAAGGAGAGCAAAATATGGCTGTTATTTTTTTTGTTTTGTTTCAGAAACAGGACAAACCAAAGGGCCCACGTCTCCCCTCCAGATTTTTCGAGGGCCAAAGGGCAGGACATTTGAGTTTTTAAGGCAACTCCCCACGTCTCCCCTCCACTGGCAACTCCCCACGACTCCCCTCCACTGGCAACTCCCCACGATGCAGGGAACTCCCCTCCTATTCCATTGCCGCTCAATCTGCCTCCCTCCTCATTCCATTGCCGCTCCATCTTCCTCCCTCTGCCTCCCTCTGCCTCCACCATCAAGCAACTCCCCTCTGCCTCCACCATCGCTGGCCAGGAGGGCAATGGCGGAGGAATCGTGGAGCAACTCCCCTCCGTCTGCCAAGAGAATGGTGGAGGCATCGTGGAGCAACTCCCCTCCGTCTACCAAGCGTCACCAAGGTGAGGCATCTGGCAAGGAGCCGCTGGTGGTCGACGATGACGTTCCGGTCCCCGGGCAGAAGCAGGACTACACCGTGCCGCTCATGGTTGATATCCACCTGAAGAAGGAGAAGCTGGATGTCGTATGCACCAGCAATCCAGACGAAGCCGACAAGAGGATCCGCGAGATCAGGAGGAGGCTCGGCGGCATGCTTTCTCGGTCGATCGGCGTTGATGTCGAGTATATGAGGGAAGATGAACCTCCATAAAAGGCTGCAGTTCTACAGTTATGCGTGGAGGATCTTGTCCTGGTATACCACATCACCGCGGCAACCAAATGGTAAAAACATCCATTTCTGAAGTTTCTGAAGTTCTGACGTTTCTGTCTAATTAGTAGTTTCTGAAGTTTCTGAAATAGACGCAATAGTTCTGTAGTTCTAAAGTAGATGCAATACTAGTTCTGAAGTTCTGAAGTTTTTGAAGTAGATGAATTTGATGCACCAGATTAATTTGATGCAGGCCCAAGGAACTCCGCCCGCTCCTGCAGGAGAAGAAGCTGTACACCTTTGTTGGCTTCTCCATTGGAGGTGACAAGGAGAAGCTGAAATTGTCTGGTTTGGAGATCAACCTCGACAAGTACGTCGACATGCAGCGCAAATGAAAAGTTCCAAACAATGGAAAGAAGTGGCAGGCTTTGGCTGAGTTTGCAGCCAGCCTCATCCACCCATCGTACAAGGAAATGAAGCAGAAGATCAACAAGGAATTGGACCACAAACTATGGGGGGACAGCCCATTGCCAAACAACCTCATCGAGTACGCAGCGAAAGATGCGTACGTCACCTACGAGGCATGGAAGAAAATCGAAATCGTCAAAGAAGGTTTGAAGTACTGGCAACAGGCGGAGGATCATTGGGATGACCCCTACTACTGGGGATATTGAGTTGTTTGTGGTATTATGTGTCTCAGTTTGCACTTATGTGGTTCAACAAGTTTGCTTTTGTAATGCTGAACAAGTTAGCTTTTGTTATGTTAAACAAGTTTGCTTTTGTAATGATGAACAAGTTTGCTTTTGTTATGTAGTTATGTGATTGTTATGATGCTGGTGCAGAACACTTATGGTTGTGATGTGATGCAAAATCCTTCAACTTTTGGTGATCATTTAGTTCAAGTTTTGGTCAGATCATACAGAATGTTGTCTAGAAGTTTTTGTGATCATTTAGTAGTTTTTTATACAGAAGCCTTTCACTATAACTGAAAAAGCTGAAGTTGTCAGCATGAAGAATCACACAACACAACACCTACATTATGATGATACACAATCAACTGCAGACCTGAATGCATCCAATTCGGCCTTTCCCAAGCAGTGATGGTAACTGAAAGTATAACAACTAAAAACACAACTCTACTGTATGTGTCCAATAGTGCCATCATAACAAAACTTTGAAAAGTCCTATATTATACAGTAGCAAGCATCACAAGTTTCAGATGGTTTTCTAGCAAGTATTTTTCAGAAAAGTGGATTGGTGGCACAAAATTGCTACACTCAGTCGATCTACCTAGCATTATCAGCATGGATACCATTGACACGTGAACAGAAACTGGGGTACCTGCGCTGTCCTGCGGTGGTTGAGGAGATGGATCCGGCCGATCCCGTTCGAGGGCGCGGGGGCGGCGGGGGTGGAGTCGCCGATGGTGTGCAGGGGCGGCGGACAGAGGGGGATGAGTGGGGGATCCGGCGATGGAGGGAGGGAGGCCACAGTGCGAGGGGAATAGGTGGAGTGCGGGGAGGGTTCTAATGGCCTACTTCGGATGGGCCTAATTCGGATGGGCCTAATTCGGATGGGCCATATCGTTGTCTGCGCCTGAGGCATGCATGCATGGGAATGGCGGCGACGTGGGTTTGCATGCGCGGGTGGCGGACGTGAACTTTATCTATCCAAAATATGTTATGATTTCTACCCCGAAAACAAGCTCGCGTGCGACGCGCTCCCGTGCGACGCACGCCTCTCGCGTGATACGCGATTCCGATGCGACTGCGTGCCAAGTTTTATAGATGGAAACTTCTTTAGACACAATGCCATCTCAAAAACAACTCAGAAACAACTGTATGATTGATCATAAAACACATGCATTGTTGTTCAAAGAACTGTCTCATGAATAAATTGTACCATAATTGCGAACATAGTGTGAAATAGAAAACAAAATGTTTGTTTGCAACTAAATAATCCTGGTTTGAAGCTTAAACTGGTTGAAAAACAATTGAGCCTACTCCATATTGTCTTCTGCACTGCCAAAATCCAGTGACCTCTTGCGTTGCGTCGTTGGCGACGACCCATGTGCTTCAATCTTTTTCTCTTTAACATCAATGTAACCATACAACTTAAGTTGTTCTTGGTCTTTCTCTGCCAACTCTCTATCAAGACCCTCCATTTCTTGGATTCTCACTTCCTGTAGAAAACCATAGGAATTGTATTAGGAAGAACTCAAAAAAGACGTAGCCACAAACTAGATGCATGTAACATGTAAAATTTGAACCTCGGAATCAATGTCATCCTCGGGAAAATAACCCGTAGTTCTATTGTACACAATGTACAGGTGGCATGTCTTGCTGCCATTCAGATCAGAAAGCATTTTTTGTACATCATCTGGTCCTGCAATCAAGAACATTCCTTCTGGCAGCTTCCACGCAGACCCGGGTAAGAAGTAGTACAGTTCGGCTCCCAGTTTGCAACCAAAAGTATCTCTCATTTCACTCATAATGAGATCGTAGGTCACTTTGGCGGGTTCAAAAATTCTGACTTCTGCCGGGTGTTCATCAAAGTATGCTCTCGGGACATGTGACATCTCATCGTCCCTACTAACAAAAAATTCCATGACCAGCACCTAGTATCTCACATCAGAGTTAATACATTCAATGAGTAAAGGAGCAAACATAATTTTTTATGTGCATCGCAACATTGCGGCGTTGTTACCTGCTTTTGTGGAATGTATCCTTCATGTGGAGTGACTGGGGATTGTGCCATCTCAAACCTTCTCACCTTGTTATGTGGAATGTATCCTTCATGTGGTGTGACTGGGGACTCTGCCATCACAGGTTTCTTATCCTGCATATGAAACGTCGATAGTGGGTTTACACACAAGTTTTGAAAGGTCATACCATATCTTGGGTATGTATCTTTGCGAGGTACTTACAAGGGGAGAATTGACGATATGTTGTTGGGGTGGACTGATGTGGCATTGAACGGGTGACTCTATCGCAATGTCTCGAGTGAATGGCGACTGTGCCGTCTCATGATGCTTAGCCTACATACAATCGCCGACATAAGGTTGCCACAAATTGAAGATGTTTGTATCATAGAATACGTAGGTGCTTAATATATAGAATTGGTGCGAGATACTTACAGGGGGAGAATAATTGAAGACATGTTGTCGGGGTGACCGTGAGATCGCACGGTCTTCTAACATATGTCCTTCCAAGCGGACCTTCTCCAGCATGGCCTTATAATCCATGTCCGACTGCTCCTGTAGCAGCTTACTGTCCATATCCGCACGTGCCTGCAACACATAGGCATCCATCCTGACTCGCTCTGTCTGTATAATACTGTCCACAAGCTTCCGGTCCTTCTGCAACGTTTGATGCATTTCCTTGTAGCCTAAGACAAACATTTTTTCCATGTACTCACAGTCCCTCTTATACTTTTCTTCAATCTCAAGACGCATCTTCGCCATCTTACGGGAAAACTCATCACGCTCCTCCTTTATCATCCTGTCCACGTATGAACGTTCTTTTTTTAGTTTCTTATCTACCTCAGCGCGATCCTTTTGCACCTTCAAGTCGATCTCCCAACGCGCTTCATGCGAAGACTTGTCGTACTCCGCATGGATGTTATGCGCCTCTGAGACCATGGTCCCTACAGCAACACATATACCCATAGTATGAAAACTGTATCCACACCCTCATCCAACTAATTCGAAACAATATGACCGTGAAAAAATATTCATAATCAGTTCGTACGATCAACTAGTACAAACTATCAATCAAAAAGCTCTTGCATGACATCCTGTACTCGAATCACACCAGAACTACTCAACTATGGCAAAAGCTGGATTTTCTAATCTCTTCGGAAATTACTTGTTGGTCGAATCAATGGAAAAAATAATGAGCACTGCAATCGAAGATGAGAGAAGCCGTGGAGGAGACCTTTTTAATCCGGCGTCGGCGTGGTCGCTTGAGAAGCGATGGCGCGATCCCGGCGATGGCTATGTGAGGAGAAACAAGGTAGATGGGGGTGGTTAGGATAGGGTAGATATGCGGTAGAATGGGAAGGTATATATCCGTGATTGTAGGGTTAATTAGTTATTTTGAAGTAATGCGCTTCGATGCAAGTTTTTTTTAACGAGCGCGATCTTTCCGGGGCTTCGAAAACGTGTGCACTGACCGCGGGTCGAACCACATATCACACAAGCCCGAGCCATCGCCGTGCCCGTGCCAACCCGCCGCCCACCATTCTAACTTATTGTTCTCTAAAAAAGGAAGAGCAATAAATTCAGTCCAAGAATTTCCAGATATAATTGTCAACCCATTTTCGTTCGTAATTACGAGATATGTTTGGCGCAATTAGTGGCTAACTGGGTTCTTTTTTTTTTGAGGAATAGTGGCAACTTGGTTTGATACATGCCAAACGTTACGTTCAGATTAGTTGCATTATTTCATTCATTTTTTACCAAAAAAATCTATACAAAGTGTTAATTGGACAATGTGAACAATGTGGCACGAAGGTTGTCGGCCCAGCCACTGGATGGAACGGATGGTACATGTACACGCAAGTACGATCTCTGACATGCGCATTTCGGGTCCCTGTACATGTACATGTAAACCAACCCAACATTGATCCGGTTCAGTGGATGAATGCATGCTCTATGTGGCACGAAGTATGTCGGCCGAGCCAGTCAACGGACCAGATCGATGCTACAGGAGGGACTCCATTGTAGACCAACGCTCCATCAATGTCCGGTGTGTGTGATACGTCCACCGTAAGACAAACATAGTTCCGTCAACCCTAAAACCCTTAAACCCTAAACCCTGATAACCCTAAACCCCCACCCCCTCCCACTAAACCGTAAAAACATTCATTTTTTTGCCCCACATGGAAACCATTATGCAAGCATTCTCTATGTGGTCATGGGATGCCATGAAAGATTTTTCGGATTATACACGCAAGTACGATCTCTGACACGCGCATTTCCGGCCTAGCATGTCAACACCCCGAAAGCACTAACTGGGTTCCTCACCTGTATGAAACCAACCAAACATCGATCCGGTCCAGTGGATGGATGCATGCTCTATGTGGCACGAAGTTTGTCGGCTGAGCCAGTCAACGGACCGGATCGATGGTACCGGAGGGAATTCATTGTAGACCAACGCTCCATCAATGTTCGGTGTGTGTGATACGTCCACCGTAAGACAAACATAGTTCTGTCAACCCTAAAACCTTTAAACCCTAAACCCTGATAACCCTAACCCCCCCCCACTAAACCATAAAAACATTCAAATTTTTGCCCCACATGGAAACCATTATGCATGCATTCTCTATGGGGTCATGGGATGCCATGAAAAAAGTTTGGGATTATACATGCAAGTATGATCTCTGACACACGCATTTCCGGCCTAGCATGTCAACACCCCGAAAGCACTAGCTGCTTTCCTCACATGTATGAAACCAACCCAACATTGACCCGGTCCAGTGGATGGATGCATGCTCTATGTGGCACGAAGTATGTCGGCCGAGCCATTCAACGGATCAGATCGATGCTACCGGAGGGAATCCATTGTAGACCAACACTCCACCAATGTCCGGTGTGTGTGCTACGTCCATCGTAAGACAAACATAGTTCCGTCAACCCTAAAACCCTTAAACCCTAAACCCTGATAACCCTAACCCCCCCCCCCACTAAATCGTAAAAACATTCAAAATTTTGCCTGACATGGAAACCATTATGCATTCATTCTCTATGTGGTCATGGGATGCCATTAAGAAAGTTTGGGATCATTAGTACATATACATGCAAGTACGTTCTCTGACACGCGCATTTCCGGGCTTGCATGTAAACACTCAACCCTAAACCCTGATAACCCTAACCCCTGATAACCCTAAACCCCTAAACCCCTAAACCCTAATAACCCTAAACCCCTAAACCCTAAACCCCGTAAACCCCACACCGAGTTCACAAGATTTTCTTATTTCTTTATATCATTTATCCAAATCTCACATAACTCACGCGGCCCACCCCTCCCTAAATCCCGCGATTATAGCTCCGCATTCTAACCACCCGGGCCGTCCGCACCTCCCACGACCGCTGCAAGATCAGATCGGAGACGCCGGTCGCCCACGGAATACAGGAGTCGGCGGCTAGCACTCGTCGCCCACCGCCAACGTGATCTGAGGGCTCGGACGTCAGTGTTCTTCTCGCCGCCTCCTCCTCGCATGAACGCGCCGTTTTTCCTTTGCACCGTCGACCGCGCTATACCGGCACTTATAGTTTCCGACGCACTAACCGCCGCCAGCTACTCGGCGGCACCATCTCCGAGATAAGGTATTAGCTGATCGTAACTCTTTATAATCGTTGTCCGCCGATGCTTTAGTTGTTGAACCCTCATAGGTTTTGCACCCAAATAGGTTCTGTGCTTAAACCCACAAGTGGATCATATGTTAAATGACCCAGTTAATTTTGTTAAAATTAATTCTCTGCTAATTTTGTTATACATTTTCCAATTTTGTTCAGATTAATTGAGCCTGATTTTATCATTGCATACGAGGCAGCAATGTCAGTTTCAGATACGAACCTTAATAATGGAGAAAAGCCCATCTCCGAAATTACCGATGCGGTAAGTAATTTACTGTTTGTGTACAATCGTTTCGTACACATAATTCATGTGTACTCAGTAATATTTAATGGCATGTAACAGGAACTCGTCGAAAAGCATGGTCATATGAAGTCAGTATGCTCATAGACAAGGTTCGGAATTACCATGAAACTGTTGTCACAAGACCACAAAAAGTACATCATATCAAAAACCAGTCTTGGCGGTCTAACCCAGATGCATGAAGTGACTCTACGGCGCATAATGTTGGTTAGACTAGCCAAGAGCATAGATATGGACACGCAATCCATTACCATCGGTAAAACACCAATTCCTATAACAAAAGAGGACGTGCAAGGTATATTTGGCATTCCGATAGAAGGGGAGGATATAGAGCCACATCTGGAAATGCAAACCGACACAGAATTGTTTACCGCCTATGCAAACAATGGGCAAATTTTGATTTCTGACCTTGAAACGGCGATCCGAGCTTCCAAAGCCCCAGACGGCGATTTCCTGAGGCGGTTCGTTCTGTACGCAATTGGTACTGTTCTAGCACCAACAGCACAACATTATGTGGACTCGAAATTTCTCAACCTTGTTACAGATCTTGAAAACCTTCGGAAATTTAACTGGGGATGTTTCACACTTAATCACTTCTTCAAGTCCGTTCACAAGTTTAGAAATCGAGATCATGTAAATCTACAAGGAAATCTAATTCTGCTCCAGGTTAGTGATAGATCACTACTTAATGTCCTTTAATTATTGTTCTGTTGCATATCTGTATGGTGATGAACTAATTTATTGTGCAGTATTGGTACTGGGAGCACGTGCGTAGTGGCCGATTAATGTATGCTTCTAGACCCCCTCCATTGATCGCACGATGGGACGAAATGATGGCTACTTTAAGAAGCGATGCTTACGAGAAAGGAGGTCTTCATAACGGGCTGGTACCTATCTACAATTGAACTTTCTATATCCGATTTTTTATTTGGTACTAATGGTTCATTATATTTTTAAAAAATAGGCTGTCATGGAAATTTGTGCTCCTCAACGACCGTCCGAGAATTCTATTAATTTTCCAAGAAAAAAAGATGAACATGTGCATCAACATGATTCGTATCGAGCACCATCACAAGGACAGCAATTTAGTAGCCAGCAAGTATGTACTCCAAAGACTATTTGTTTTTGCAATATCACAAATAGGTGTCATGGAACCTCATTCATTTAGCTATTGTTATCAACGGGGTTTTATTTTGTTTACACAGATTGAAATGGTAGTTGAAGTCATGAATGCACGCATTGCTGATCATGAAAAGAAGGTATGCAAGAAGTTAATGGAAATTGAGCACATATTTGATGTCAAATACCAGACTCTAGGTGAAGACTTGATCGACATGAAGACTAAAACTGGCACTAATCCTAGGTTGTCGAAGGCCGAGGACAAAATTAAAGACTTAAGGAGGGAACTCCATGTATGTCATACTGTGCATTTTGTATTTTTTATGAATATGTTCCTTCATGTTCATTATTGTTTGCATTGTTACAGGACTTAAAATACGAATTTACAAGGAACCGACAATCAGTGTCACAGAAAGGAGGCGTGCAGGTGATCAAAATTGGCCCAACACGTTACTATCTAAAATTAACAAACTAATGATGAACTACCTTTGTTCATTGTAGGATCAAGTCAATGTGTGCAATTCATCCCTGACAGAAACTCCTAGGGCTAGCCAATTCACGACAGGGACTTCGAGTACACCAAGTGCAAGACATGTGACGGAAAACAATGAGGAACCACAATTAACTCCGATGAAGCCTGTCTTTGGTAATGATTACAAGTTCACGGATGAGGACATAGAGACAGCCGTTTACATCCGCGGAACATATGACCCTGTTGAAATAGCTAGAATCGGAGACATTTCCCTCACAGCAGAAAATCTGAAGCGAAATTTGGATGACAAATACATTTCTGGTGATGTAAGCCCATTATACTCTATTCTACATCATTACTGCAACAACTGTCTTATTATTGTATGATTGAAAATTTGGCAGGTTATTATGGCATATACTCGCATTAGCCAAATTGAGAATGATACTACCTCAATCATATCCCCTCAAGAAACCGAAAAGCTGTTACAAATGAAGGGGGTGGTTTCTGTTGGACGTGCAGCCTCATGGTTAGCTCGTGTAGCAGGAAAATTTGTAGGGCGCCGAAAGGTACACGTTTTCCACACTTTCATAGTTTACGTACACACTGTACACGACAAATTTCGGTTCTCAACCCAGCCCAAATTTTACTGCAGGTGCATGTCCCACTCAATGTACACCAAAACCATTGGATGCTAATGATGTTTAATTTTAACAAAAAAGAAATTCAGACTCTGAACTCCATGAATTATCATTGCGACAAGACCAAGGAAGATTCTCTTGTAAGTGTTCTCTTGCTGCCTCTTTTGATCCACATGGAACATGAGCTCCCAAAGTACCGTAACCCTATGTATAACTCGTCGTACCCTAGGTGGACTCGATTCAGTTCTGCATTGACGAAGCTGTCAAGAAAGGGTTGATATCACCAGCTAATAACATCAATTTTGCCAAATGGACCAAAAAACGCTATGAGAATATACCACAACAGACCGATGGGTACGCATGGCCTCATAAATTATTATGTGCATACACGAATAAGATTACTGATCTTTAACTAAACATCGCAGGACTTCCTGTGCAGTTTGGACACTACAGTACATGTTGTCATGGAACGGGGATGAAATGACCGACATTTTGAACCAGGTAATTGAATGCCTAATTTAAATTTGTACTTTGTTTAGCTTGAAAGCTATGCTGACGTCAGTGTCGGTTATCCAATATAGGCAAGGATAGATATTTTCAGCTGGAAAATATGTACAGCCTTACTGCATTCAAATTGCAATGCGCTTCGTCTCGAATCATATAAGTTCCCCATAACGGTTAGCGCTACATGAAGAATATATCATTTATTTCATAAGTCTCATGATTAGAACTAACGCAGCACTCTCTCTTATACAGAAGGAGGTGTACGATGCCCAGCAAGCAGTTCTACCTGATGCTTCAGAAGAGGACGCACAATTAGTCAACAATCCCAATGGTTCCACCGAACCTGACACATCCAACTCCCAGAAGGATACCGGTGCAGCCAACTCCCCCAATAATGGTGCACCCAACTCCCCTAAAAGGAAGAGAGCACGTGGACGCCCGAGAAAGCTAGTCGATCCCGAGCAAGCAGCAAAAACAAAGAGTCTTAAAGAACTGAAACTTAAATTTGACAGCAAGACCATAGCCAATCAAGTGTCTTCGTTACCATCACGGTCACGCAGAGAGCATAAACCAGCACCAGCTTTATTGAGCCCATTCAAACACAAATAGGTAGCATCAATTGATACATGCTCATGCTCATTCTCTACTTCTAGCATCATTTGATACACGTTTAGTTCTTATCAGAAAGTGGAAATAGGTACTTTTGGCAATCATGAGCATCCTCTACTTATTGCAATATCTAATGCATTGATACATGCTCATGCTCATGCTCTACTTTTAGCATCATTTGATACACGTTTAGTTCTTATCAGAAAGTGGAAATATGTACTTTTGGCAATCATGAGCATCCTCTACTTATTGCAATATCTAATGCATCATCAGTACAAAGCTTGATTTGGCAATAGGTGGAATCGGCAATCATTTGCATGCTTTCATTTTGTCAAAAATTAATGCATAGTTCAGTTGTAATTGCTCATAGATATGGTAGGAACATGCTGAGTTATACACTAAACATAGTCATGCCAAGCTATAACTACCATAGTCATATTATGACAGTTCCTAGCATGCATCACCGTACAGCAGAATAACACAGCAACCATAACATAGACCACCATACGATACTTGAGTTGCTAAGGCCTTGTACAATGCAAGGTGCTTAGGGGAGTTGCTTATAGAAATAAACCAGGCTTTTCTTAAGCACATGTGCTTATTTGTACAGGGTAGACGCATAACTAGGCGTCTCTCCGGTAGAAATAGGCACTGGTGCTTCAGAAATACCCTGTTTATTTTTCTAAGCACCACCCTAAGCATCTAGCATTGTACAAGGCTTAAACATGCATCACCAAAATAGTATTAACAACTAGGAACACTAAACCAGAGTAGCAGCAAACTCTTAACATAAACGGCAGATCAACCACCGCTCAGCATAGGTTCAGACACACCATAGGACATCAGTTTTAGACTCCAACAACAAACAAACATACATAACATAACAGGACACGGCGGTCCTGGGGCAGCAGCAGCACTCTAGCAGCACATCACTTCTCTCCCTTCTTCAATGCATGTTGTAGGGCTCATTGACTTTGACAATCTCGAGGAAGCGTGCGTAGGCAACATGTTTAGCCAGAGTACTGGCGTCATGCTTCTTACCATGTCCATTGCCAGTGCTGAAGGCATGCTGGATCATGCCATCTATGTCGCCACCGATCGACTTGCAACAAAAAGGGCACCCAATCTTGCCAAAGAAACGGTACTTGATCTTCCCAGCAATCAGATGCCTCAGGGTGTACCGGCTCTTGATGTGCCTGCTGTCCATGTTGTAGTCCACGTCGTCCTCATCCTCCTGTGAATTAGTGAATTAGTACACATAGAAGAACTCAGCTAATCTATTATGGTACATTAACTTTAATTACAATGTTTTGAAAGTACACATGTGTAACATGGCAACTATCTATTTGCTAGAAACAAGGCGTATGTGCACATACATAATTGAGCCAAAGAAACCGACATGCATAAATATGGACGGTGGAATAGTTGCATTTATAGATTAGTGCACAAGTAGTACATAATTAACACATGAAAGACTTCATGAAGTGGCTTGGTTTAATGATATTTGATACTTGTTAGAGGTGTAATTCTTCTTGGAATCAGAAGAATGGCTTCATTATACTCCTCCATGCTTCACACAAGGGGGGTTTGTTCTATCTACTGGAATGAAGAAACCATTATTCTATCTGACAGCGGCAATACTGCTTCTCCAACATTGTTAGACCCTGATAAGTTTCAGAAGGAAATTTGTAAAGGAGCTATGGGGTGTCTCACTGCTCATATTGATGAGAGATGTGGCTGTGATCATCTAGATAACATACTGTGGAAAATTGGCTAGATGAAATGTTTTGATTTTTTGGTATCCAGTGGATATGTACTGTTAGCCCATATTATTAAGGGAGCGATCACTTCCTTTACAAAATGGGAAGCTGTATAGAATTTGCAAATGGATCATCTATGAACATGTGTGCAAACTAATCATATATGAACATGTGTGCAAATTAATTCATCTACATAAACTAAAATGAATCAGGAACTGCAGCATTTTGTCACTGTCCTTGGGAAGCCAATGGAGAATCCTGCCATATATCCATTGTTTAACCCACTTTTCATTAATGTATCCCTGCCATGAACATTTTCTTGTATTTGGGTTCATTACCCCACTTCTTTTATTAATGTATCTCTTGTCAAACTTATGCTCATCTAGTTAACAAGACAAACCCCAATGCCATGAAAAAAACCAGAGTATCTGCTGGAATCATAATGTGAATCAGATTTAAAAATCCACATCCAACATGAAGATCTATGCTAGATCCCTACAATCCTACATACGTAGAACTAGCACGCCCAAGTGAAATTGATGCTCATCTAGTTTACAAGAAAAACCTCAATGTCATGAAAAAAACAGAGCAAAAAACAGAGTACTACCTCAGATAGCTCGTCGATGGCATCCTCGTCGAAGTCGCTGCCCTTCCTGCTATCTAGGTCGAACTCCTTTATGGCGTTCTCCTCCATGAGCTCTTCGATTTCGTCATGCACCTTCCGCTTACGCCTTCTCATCTCCTCCTCCTCCAGATATTCCCCGACCTTGTGCTCGCCGACGGGTGCCTCGACGGCTGCGATGGCAGCGGGAGCAGGCACAACGGTCGCTGCATCGCCAGCTTCCACCGCTACGGCGGACTCAGCCGCTGCACCCACAGCTACAGCCACGGCAGCAGACTGCTGTGCTCCGATGGTTGCCTCCGGCTCGTCCGCCGCATCTTCACGCCCGCGCTTCATCGTCGGTCGAAGACAGGAGGAGCGAGGCGTAGGAAGGGAGGAGGGTGGTGAGGAAGGAGGAGAGGGTGGTGAGGTGGTGACGAAGGAAGAGAGGGTGGGGAGAGGACGAGGGTTTTGGGGAAGAAATGCCCTGCTCCTGCCTCTTGGAGTTACCGAGAAGCTGCGGGTGCCGATTTGACTTGACACACCCACCCGGCCGTCCCCATTCCACGTGGGGACGTGGCGGTCGTGCACGCGGTCCTGCACCTCCTGCGGTTTGCCATCAATTGCTATCGGTCTCACAAGTGGGTCCCCTTGTCATCCACACAACCGAGCCACCACATGTACCACATTTTTCTTTCTCCCCGTCTCGACCACTCCACATTTTTCTTTCTCCCCTTCTCGACCAGCGCCGCCGCCGTCGCCGCCATCTCTCGACGACCCCTCTCTTCGTTGCCGGTGCGCGGCCGCCGCCAACCCCGGCAAGTACGTGAGATCTCCCCTCTTCTTCCCTTCCCCAACCGCGTCTCCCTACGGAGGCGGATTTGAGCCGATTGGTTTGGACTGAAACTTAGTTTTTGGATTGGATCTTGATTTGGTTTCTATGGTTTGAGACCAAATCAATCAATTAGTTTGATCCACCACTACCACCTACTACTGCTTCAAATCCAAGAACCGTTGTTGCTGGCCGGAGCTCGTCGCCTCTCTCGAGCTTTGACGCCATGTCTGATCTAGATTCATGATGTGCCCTCGCGTATGGCTTTGTCCACGGTTTGAACCTTTGGATTCAATCCAAAAGTTGAAAACGGTTTGGACTGGGTTGGATGACGAGCATGTATAGTTTGTTTTGGTCTAGATTCTAAATGAAAATATCTGGATTGGTTTGGTTTTGGTGTGTGCTGTGGATTGGACTGGTTTTAGTTTGGATGCCGAACTATTCCTAGTTTTAGATGAGACGGGCATTGCCATTGTCATTGGCATTGCTTTATTACGTAGATGATAGAAAATAGATTGATTGGCCATTGCCAGTATAGGTTATCACTATGATTTATTATATGTATGATCTTTGTATTGTACTATGTACAATTCAACTTAGAGTTCAACACGTTCTGTGTAGAATGGAGGAAGCACAATGTGGACGCTGCAACTCACGGTGCCGGACCAGCCTTTCTACTGCCACACTGTTCGGCATCTACTTCCAGCCTTCTTTTGTTTTTGCAGCGGTAACAATTTATATGAACCTTCTGACAGTACATTCTTTTTGTTTTTTTGCTATTTCCACTAATGTATTGTGTGTGTTATTTGTTTTTATCTTACATAGATCGTACCATGCAATGTGAGATTGGCATTCAATGAGCTCGTCGCAGACACTGTGACCTTCGATGCTCTTGGGGGCCCATACACTATGCAGGTCGAGAAGGGGCGAAAGATAACCCAGATAGGAGGAGATGATTGGGATCGTTTCATCGCCCGCAACCGTCTTAGTGGGGGTGAATTGATCAGCTTCTCCTTCAGAAAAGATAGGCCCAGGATTTCTGTTATCTATCTAAATTTGATTCCGGATAGTGAGGATGAAGTTCATGAGGAGGAAGATGGTGCTGAGTCAGATGATGACGATTCTGATGATGATGAGAACCCACTTGTTGAATACCTATATGCCCAAGGACTCAGACTGGGCGACGAGCAAATCGGCAACCTCTCGGACATGCTTCCGCTACGTGAAGACTACCTAGGGAAGCCATTCGTGACTCGCCTCACAAGGACGAATGTTAAACGGCATATCATGGTATGTTACTTAGTGTGGTAATTACATGATATACATGCTTAGTTAGTGTAGTAGTTCATATGATATGCATGTTGTAGTACTGTGATGAGAGGCCTAGTTTAGAATTCATTTAGTGAAGAATTTTATGACATGCATGTAGTGTAGTAATATGCGATGATATGCTTAGTGTACGCAGTAATCTAATGATATGCCTAATTACTGTAGTAATTTGATGCTTGGCGTATAGTGTACTGATGTGATGACATATATGCTCAGTGTTGAATCCAATGATATATGTGTCTTGAAGTGTATGCTTTGTTGATAATTGCACGTGACATGATCATATATCATGTCAACTGTTTTGCTATTTCCACTAATGTATATGATCATGTCAACTGTTTTCAGAAATTACCTAAGAGGTTACTTGATAGCTGTGGCATCGACCCGGACGAAGAAGGCATGGCTGCTGGACTACGCCTTACCAGAACGGGCTCCATCACCAGCTGTGCCTATGCAGTGGACACGGACGGTCGCATTTTCTTGAGCAGGGCAGGGTGGAAGAAGTTCCTTCGTGCCAAGAATCTTCGGGTAGGACAGGCCATCCTACTCACTGTTGCGAACACCCGTCGCCATGACTTGAGGATGATGATCACCATCCACCTCATTTAGAACTGCGGTGGGCCATGTATCAATCTGAAATGAACTTGTTATGTTAGCTCTTGTTTGCGAGTACTTGTCGTGTATTACCGTACTTATATCTACTCATATTAACTGGTACCTAATGCTCTACTAGCTATGATTATTCCACTGTGTGATGTTTTATAGGCTGTAGTGTGACATCGTAACTGTTATATATGGTGGAGGCTTGTCTCTAAGACCTTGTACAATGCAAGGTGCTTAGGGATGTGCTTCCACTGTGTGATGTTTTGTACGTGCCAGGTTATAGTATGAAATGCTAACTGTTCTATATGGTAGTGGCTGGTCTCTAATTGGACCGACATGTTGAACTAGTATCAATGGTAGAGGCGTTTCGTTATGCGCCACATCCAACAGTTCACATAATTAATTATCCAAAGATTAAGGTATGAAACCCTTGGTCATACATAGCAACATTTCGTTCCTAAAAATTAAGGTACTTCCACATTCAAACTAACTAATACTACAAATTCGAAGGAACTACTTAATACATTAACAGCACATAGGAAAGTAGCCCTGGTCCAATGGCTTGAGAAATGACGAACAAAAACTGAAAGAAGAAGGATCAGCCAGTAGCAGCACCATCAGCCTCCCAGCCTCACAACTTCAGCCAGCCTGGTGAACTCCAGGTTTTTTCCTGCAAAACACACATGTGATGTTGGAGGCAAGAAAATAAATATGCCAGGGGTCTTGTCATGGCATCTAATCACACGGAATGCTAGTACAAATGATGGAGAACAAAACATCCAACATGAGCAAATTCATAGGAGTTCTAGATCCATGGATACCATCAAGAAAAAATGCTCAGTTTTAATTCAGACACAAGACTAGGTGAAAACATGCATATGTCATATCAGCAACATTGATATGGCATCTTTGCAAGCTTGGGTCAGTGACTTGTCTTGTGTTTCATGGCATGACAATAATTTTAACAATAAATAGACATGAAATTGACCCAAACTCATGTACAAAGTTAGGCCATATGATGCATGGATTAATTCACACATAAATGACAAAATACCAACTTTGTATAGAATTTGCAGTACTGAAATATTTCAGTGTGTACCGGTGTGTACTGAAACTGCAGTAGTGAAATAATTCAGTGTGCATCGGTGTGTACTGAAATTGTAGTAACAAAATATTTCAGTGCCTATCGGTGTGTACCGAAATATTTCAGTGTCTACCATTACAACATTACAAATTTTGCCTAGGGCAGTACCGAAATATTTCAATGCCTACCGGTGTGTACCGAAAAATTTAAGTGTCCACCACTACAACATTACAAATTTTGCCTAGGACAGTTCCGAAATATTTCAGTGCCTACCGGTGTGTACCGAAATATTTCAGTGTCTACCACTACAACATTACTAATTTTTCCTAGGGTTCATATGATGCCTAGGGTTCACATACATCATAATCCATCCTCCAAATCCATGTACTCAAATGTTCATGCAATTCATTGAGATTAAAATGCCATCTAGCATTCCCTCTCTGAACTATTATGATCAGTATCACCACGATGTAAGCACGAGCAATAGAAAGATGAGGAGTGGGGAAGCTTACTCTAAACATAGCTACCGCCACCGTTCAGACGAGGAGAGCGGCGAGGGAAGCGTGGAGAACGGCGGGGAAGCGAGGTCGCGACCATTGTCCTCCTCATCTTGCGCTTCAAAGTCTCCGGTGACTCGGTTGGAGGCTGCACAATCTACAACGGCACCTCGTGCATGGTGGGTTCCTGATCCAGTGGATGCTCTACCCTGGATCTGAACGCCCACCACCTCCGCCTGGTCCACTAGCTGGACGAATTGGCCTGCTCCATCGCCCAGAGGAGGATCTCGATCTTCTGAATCGGTTGCGCGGGCTGGGGGAAAAGCTTTGCCCTCTCCTTTTTCGTCAAATTCTTAAGAGTGGCCATTGCCGTCCAGCTCATCTGCCTTGTGTTGTCAAACCAAGAACGGATCTCCCTCAACCTGGCCAACTTGACCTGGTCGCCGCCGGCGATCTCCACGAAGTCGGTGTTCTTGTCGCCGGCGATCTGCTCGATCTGCTGCTCCATCAAGGTTCTTGCATGGATGGAAGAGGGGGCTGGATGTGGAAGATGAGAAGAGCAAAGTTGCGGCCGCAAGAATGAGGAGAAGGCTAGGAGATGGTCGCGGTTGTAATGGTGATGGAAGAGGGGAAGGACCACGGCGGCGGCTTTGCGTTGGACGAGGGGGCGGCTGTTTTGCATTGGACGAGAGGGGCGGCGGTTTTGCATTGGACGAGAGGGCCCCACCTTGTCATATATTTCCTAGGACTAAAATGCCCCTAGACTAATTGTACTTTCGAGTACTTTCGAGTACTTTCATCTACGTACTTTCGAGTACTACGTATGTATGCGCCGTTAGATCAAGACAAACGAACGGCTCCAAAAAATGCCAACTACTGTAAAAGTTGTAATTTTTATGGCCTCCGAAGAGAAGGCCTATCTCCCAAGTCAATCCTTGATATAGCATATTTTGTCATATTATGTAAGGCTTTCCTCGGGCCAGCCACACTTTCATTTGTGGTGCTATTTGCGTAGTACCGCAAAAGCGGGGTGGCACGCTATTGGAGTTTGGAGGAGTCGAGATATGTGAGGTAGCTGGGCCCCGGATACCTTGACGGTACCCCCGAGGAGTCGAACAAAAATGGGCAAGAGTGGTTTTACCTACCCGGCATACCACGGAAAAGATGGTCACCCCATTTTGGTCTGCACCTCCACAGAAAAGATGTACAAATGGCGTCGGAGGACCTAGGCCCTGGAAGGAACCTTGGTCAAACTAGCCGCTCAAGTGGCATGTCTATTCTATCATAGTCTGACCTTGCCCAATGTAATGGCGATGGCGCTTATCCGAGGAATCCACCCCTTGCAGCAATGCATCCACCCCATGTGGGAGTACAATGGTGTCAATGACTCATGTCATCCGAGGAGGATTTCATGAGCGCCGCACACTCGCAAAAATGCTAGCATCGATGTTCAAAGGCGAGGAGTCAGATTTCCTCAAGGAGCCTCGATCCGACGACTTTTCCTCCAACAAGCCCGTTCGAGCAATAATTTTTTACAAAATAGTCCCTTTTTCTTCTCAACTGGGTATATAACTACCTGGCAGCTTTTTTACTTCATCCAACCAGGACTAGAAGCAATGGTCCACCAAACTGGACTCCCCGGCTCGTCAACCGGATATTAGGGACCCCGACTGTGAGCTTGACCTTGCCAAGGACCCTCACACCGATGTCATCCATCGTGATGGCGTCTTTTATCAAGAGGGCATTGACGGCAAGGAAATTGCCGTGACCACTGAGGGGGTGTTTGGTTCCAGGGACTTTTTTGTGTTGGGATTAAAGAAAATTCCTAGCAAACCAAATAAGGTGGGATTTTTTTAAGACTTTTTGCTAAAAGTCCTTAGAAACATCTCATTGAGAGTCTTTTTTAAAAAGTCCTAAGACTAGAGAACCAAACACCATCTTATTGCCTAGGCTCGGCTCCATTTCAAGGCAACACGGAGGGCACCAGACGTCCGATGTCGAAGAAACGAGCCAACAACACAAGTGTTGCTTGGTTCAAGTGTGCCTTTGTCCCTTCCTTCTAGGATGGTCGTTGGTCCAAGCGTCCGAGGTAGACCTCTAGGGCACCATCTACTCAAGTTGGAGCTCGCGTGAGGACAACTCTAGGAGCATGCTTGGATACGTTTTAGTCCCATGACTAAAAGTAGTGGGACTAAAACTTGTTAGTCTCACCCATGCTTGGATCCAAGTACTAAAGAGACTAAAATCTAGTTGTTGAGCATTTATTATCCTCCAAACCCTCCAATCCAGAACTAAGGAGAGGAATTAAATGAGGAGAGAGAGAGCTAATACATATTTTAGTAGGTTTCCCATGACTAAAAGATTTTAGCCTCAAGACTAGTCCTAGCCTCTCTTTAGTCAGGGGTGCTTGGAACTTTAGCCTCTAAAAGAGACTATTTTTAGTCAGACTAAAAATAGTCCCTTGTATCCAAGCACCCTCTAGGACTGACCATCCGGGGAAGCACAGATACCGAGTGTACTTCTATCTTTTTAATGCAATTTGAAGTAGAAAAAAAATACTCTCTCTCATCACACGGTAATCAAGACTAATAGTAATTTACACATGGTCTTCTTAATTTCTACATGCACTTAGCTCATTGAGGGTTGGGTAATTAAAGAGAGGAGAGATGATGGCTTGTACATTTTCAATGCATTTTTACTCAACTCCATAATTTATCCTAAAATTTCTAAATGTATGCTCTTCATGGGACGGAGGGAGTACTCATTAAGCGAGGCCTTCTCATTTTCAAATATTTCTTATACTTTATCCGGAGAGCTCACTATGACGCTAGTCCTACCCAACTTGCAGTCCAACCGTGCTCCTAAGGGCAACGTACCAGCTCCTCCAGTGCTGGGATTAGTAACACAATATGTTGTTCCTCCTCGGTCGGTAACTCATGAGGGTGCTCAAAGTGCATCCCAGGAGGAGTCCTCAATGATGTCCACAACTCCTTCCGAGTATGAGATGATCTCCCTCAATATTCAAGCTTTTATAGTTCAGTAGCGGGATGGTCTTCGGTATGGATGAGCGCATTGACGTAGCTAGCTTGGGGCTTAAGGACACCACCACTTTTTTGCCAAGGACTTGGAGGTAAGCAAATTCTTATAAGTGAATTGTGAGTTCTCGGGCACTAGTAGCCCTCTAGGTGCGCGCCTGCTCCAAAGAGGGGCAGACCTAGTGGGATTTTGACTTGTTCCCAAAGGCTTTGGAATGTTTGTCGAGGTGTCATTTTGACGAGAAAGACGTCGAAGTGTTCCTCGGACCACCGATATGAAAAACCGTGAAGTGTGATAGCCCCCGAGGCTCGGATCAAGTGCATGCAATCGACCTGAAGATCGACAATCAATCGCTAGGACGTACATTTAAAAAAAATGCACATCCCAATAGCCCCGAGCCTTAGGTTGGGCATGTGCGGCCGACCTGAGCATCGACGTCCTCGGTTATTTATGTTGGCTAGATCTTTTTACAGAATGCGCATATAAAGACACAACACGTAATTATTAATTGAGGAGTACTCATTATAGAGATCGCTCTCACCTTCGCGGGTTACGACAAGTGGTGTCATGTATGTGAGTCACTTGTCGTAACCTCTCAGCTTTCCCTTTTTTCATAGATCCGTTTATTTAAAATGTTTTATATTTTAAACCGTGTGTTCAAATTTGGAACTATTGTCATCGTTGGATTCCTCATGTCGAGATCTTCAAAACTAGATCCCATATTGATAGGTTTTGACGATTTTTTTCCACTAAAAAACAGATGAAAAAATTGAACTGGGAGCACGGGTTTTTCCCCTTTCCGAAAGAGGCACGGCTGTGACTCTCGTGAAATCACAACCGTGTATCTCGCGGAAGCAAAACCGTACCTCTCGCGAAAGGCAAAAAAGAAGAGAACACATGTTTTTTCCGTTACAGAGGAGGCACGGCCGTGCCTCTCGCGAAAGCACAACTATGTATCTCCTGAAAGCAAAACCGTGGCTCGCACGAAAGAAAGAAAAAAAGAAAACACAATTTTTTTTTGTTTCTGACAGGCACGGCCATGCCTCTCGCGAAAGCACAATCGCGCCTCTCGCAGAAGCAAAATCGTGACTCTCGCGAAAGAAAGAAAAAAACGCGTTTTTTCATTTCCGAGAGACACGGTCGTGCCTCTCACGAAAGCACAACCGTGCCTTTCACGGAAGGAAAAAAGGAAAACCCGTTTGTTCCGTTTGCGAGAGGCATGACCGTGCCTCTCGGGGAAGCAAAACTGTGCCTCTCGCGGAAGCAAACCCGTGACTCTCGTGAAAAAAAACACATTTTTTGCGTAATTTTTTTAATCCAAAAGCTAAGGAAAATCGGTGAAAAACCAAAACGTCAAAAAACTGAAAAAAAAGTCTAAAAAACAAAAACACGTGTGAATAAAACAAATCCGGAGGAAGCGTGCAGAGCGCAACATTTGACAGGCACCTGAAAGCGCGCCAAGTAACACTGATCATTGTGAGGCTTCCGAAAAAGAGCTCGTCAACTAGTTGCTCCCGACACGACAACTATCTCAGGAGTTGGTACGGGTCAAGGCCCAGCTCAAGGATTTCGAGAAGGAGGTCGAGCATATAAAGAAAACTGCTGGCCAAGCCATGGTAAGACAATATCAAAATATTTGTTACACGGTTGCCGTTAGTTTTTTGTGATTTATTCACATAACTTCCTTGTGCAATGGAGCGTGTTGCTGCCTAAGGATCTGAAGCGTGCTCGGGAAGATGCAAACTACATCGAATTGCAGGAATCTGCTGGATGCAGTGTTCTTACAAGGCGTATCCAAGAGTGCAACAAACTCAAAGACGAGAACATGTCTCTGTACTTGGAGAAGAAACGACAAGTGCTAGAGCTAGAACAGCTCAAATCTCAATTGGCTTCTACCGAGCAATACATAAAACAAGCCTGCCGAGTTTTTGTCTGGTAAGTGACTTAACGTTTGCAAGCTGTAAGATGATAAATGATGTGGCAATTGATAGATCAGTCTTTACCTCGCTGGTGGAGGAAATCAAGTTTCTTAGCAATCTCCATACAACTATTTTTACTCATGATCATCGTAGTCAAAATAATATTAGTGTTTATTTGGCAAAATTTGTTAGAACTAAGAGTAGAACTGTCGTTTGGCTTAACTCTGGCTTGTCAGAGGTTATTGATATTTGTAATACGGACCGTGGCTTTATCACTTGAGTAATACAAAGTACACCTGCAAAAAAAAGTGACTTAACGTTTGAATTTTAACATCAGATTTGTTGACGTGTGTCCTAATTTTATTTTCGAAACAGAGGCAAAAGTTTTGCCTCATCTATTAATTAAGCAAAAGAGAATTGCCCAGTTAATTAGTGGAAAACTGGGCGAAAACCGATACAACAAGGGCCAAGGCCACTCCCACACAATCACGCACACATGACTAAGCCCACTCTTGCCGACAACATGTCGAACACACAACTTCCACCGCTGCCAAAAAGAAGAATCCATGACTACTCACTACTAGGGAAAACCCTAGTAGTAGCGCGGGTTTTGATGCTATCAGCAGCGCGGGTAGCCGCGCTACTATTATGACGCTACAACTAACAGTTAGTAGTAGCGTGGTCTAAACCCGCGCTATTACTATTGACTATATCAGTAGTGTTTTTCTGAAATACGCTACTATTAAGTAGCTGTGGTGCTTTTCTTCCCGGCGTTGCTGCTGTATCTTTCATCATTTTTTTTGCTTCCTACCCCGTTTCAATAAACTGCAATTTCACATATACGAGATAACAATATCATTAACCACAATACCATATAGTCATACAGTAGTCATACAATATCATAAAGCATTATAGGTACTCATATATAGTCAACATGCATCCTCACATGAATATTGCATATATGATAAAAAGTACTAGGTAGTCTTACAACCACACATATATAGCAGTTCTACTAGGTATATATAGTCGTACAGCCACACACACATATATAGTTCTAAATGATATCGACGACGATCATCATCCTCAACCCTGGGCGATGGGTGTTCCTGATAGTAATTAGGATGGTCTGTCCAACACGAAGATTCTTGCCAACGAGGAAGCTCTTCCACCCAACCGAGTTTAAGTGTGTGCGACCGTCCATGTCCACGCCGTAAGTACAAATGGTGACGGAGCCCCTTGCGGCAAGCCATATTGCAGCTGAGCCTTCTTCATCAGGCTCGATACCACAACTCACAGATAGACTCTTTGGCAATTTATGAATAAGAAAAACATATCAAATAATAAGTAGCCCCGCACATACTCTTGCAAATATATTTCTACTAAGTATAAATTTCTACACTATAAAAGAGACAACACTACACATTTCTACTAAGCATGAATTCTACTACTAAGTATGGATTATCTACATTATTAATAGGACTGTGATAACTGGCAACCGTGTGCCAGATTACGAAAACCACCACATCCCCTCGTGTCGCACGAAACCCATCCCTTCTTCTCCCGATTTTCTGGGCCATCCCGTTCCCCCCGCATGAACCTCTCCCTTCGCCCGATTTTCTGGGCCACCTGAATCCCCCCGCTGGGTGGGGGCCTGTCCCAATTCTGCGCACACACATTTGCAGCTTGAAAAAATGCGCTGGGAGGGGGGATCGAAGCCACAACCTACCACAACTAATTTAGCAACAACAACCAACTAGGATACACCATCTTATTGGTTTCTTTCAACTTACACGCTACTTGTACCTTCTTGAAATGAGATTGAATGAAACTGAAAATTCAAATAGACAGCCTCACTTCTCTGGGATTTGGAACTTTTTTATGGACGTTTTGCACCGGTTCAGATGGTTCACAAACTCAGGCGTCCCCTTCCCTCCTTTTTCAGATGCAAATCACCATAGTATTTCAACAATTTTTTCCCTCTTGGTCAAATGTTACCGCAGTGTTTGGACTAAATTTATCAGGTATGAGGTTCGTATATTACCATGCTATTTACATAGAAATTACCGTGCTATATTTTTCCGAAACTTTTTTCTCCTAGTTCAAAAATGTTACTGTGCTGTTTGTACTTAAGCTAACGTGCTATATTTTTAGTAACTTTTTCCTCCTTGGTCAATAATGTTACCGCGGTGTTTGCATTTAAGTTATCAGGTATGAAATTCTTATATTGCCATGCAATTTACATAAAAATTACCGTGCTATACTTTTCAGCAACTTTTTCCTCGTTAGTCAAAAAATGTTACCACGGTGTTTGTACTTAAGTTATCAGGTATGGAATTCTTATATTACCATGCTATTTACATAGAACTTACCGTGCTATATTTTTCAGCAACTTTTTCCTCCATGGTCAAATATGTCACGGCGGTGTTTGTACTTAAGTTATCAGTATTGAATTCTTATATGACCATGCTATTTACATAAAAATTACCAGGGTATATTTTCAGCAACTATTCCCCCTTCGTAAAATTTACCGCGTTGTTTATACGCAAGTTATCAGGTGAACGGTTTGTATATTAGCATGCTATCTTCACAAAAGTTCTCGCCGAAGAGCTTTTTCATCCTTGGTTAATGTTACCGTGGTGTTTTGTTTGTAAATTATCGAGTACGTGGGAGGTATATTAGCATACTATTTACACATAAGCTAGCGACGATGTGTTTTTTGACAAAAAGTTTTCTGGGTCAAAAAGTTACATGTTTGTATCTAAGTTATCGGTTATTGGAGTTTATATCACCATGTTATTTACATAGAAATTACCGGGCATATTTCGAACAAAAAAGTCTCAGGTCAAAAAATCAACATGATTTTGTTTGTAAGTTATCAGGTCTGGGTTGCTTAAAAACCATGTTTTTTACATCAAAATTACCGGAGTATTGTTTCAACGGTATTTTTTCCAGGTCAAAAATTATCGTGATGTTTTGGTCGTAAGTTATCAAGTCTGCAATGCATATATTACCATGCTATTACACAAAAATTATCCTAGGTATATTTTCCAATATTTGTTTACCCTGAGTCAAAAGGTATCATGATGTTTATATGCAAATTATCAAGCCTACGCTGCTTTAAAAATCTTGTTTGATCAAAAGTTACATGTCATTTTCGACCACAACTACTATCCACACTAGGAAGAACCAGACACGCACTTCATCGAACATTTCGGGAGCCTACTAGGCAATGTAACCATGCAGTGAAGTCTCTTCCTGCTCCTGCCAAGGTTGTTGTCACACGCCGACAGTGGTGATGCCAGCTAGGTGGTCATGAGGGGCGTGGAGGTGAAGGCATGCTTGTAAGTTGGCTTTCCTAGGTAAAAGATACTGTGGTGTTTATATCTAAGTTATTAGGTTTGCAACACATATATTATCATGCTATTTACATAGAAATTACCGGGGTATGTTTTTAACATTTTTTTCTCCGATCAAAGTTTACCATGGTGTTTGTACGTAAGTTCCCAACACTGCGATGCGTATATTACCACACTTTTTACACAAAAATTACAAGAGTATGTTTCACCAACTCTTTTCCTTAGGTCAAAAAGTTACCACTATGTTTGTATGTGAGTTATCAGATCTGCAGATCTTAAGTTTCCATGTTATGGACATAGAAGTTACCGTGGTAAAATTCAACAACTTTTTCCCCAGTCAAAGTTACCATCATGTGTGTGTTCATATGTTATCAGGTTTGCGGTGCATAAATTAACATGTTGTTTACACAGAGATTATCAGAGAAATGTTTCAACAATTTTTTCATTCAGGCCAAAGTTACCATCGTCAGCTAAAACAAATATAGAATTATGGAAGTTGAGATGTACGGAAATTGAGATGCCGATATATATAGTAGCAGCAAATTTTGAACATTAGTCAGTTGTTAGAGAGTGCCCAAGCTTTTCTATTTACGCGAGCACGAGATGGATCAAATCTTGGTTTGGATCCATCTGAACTCTGACAGCCTGAATACTTAGCTAATCCGCTTGTGCACATGCCAATGAAATTATTCCAGTGGTACTCAGCCTACATGCGAACCTGTTGGTCGAGGGATCAAACCCCACTTAGCGCTAATTTTTTTGCGCACAGGGGAAAAAAAGATCACGCGCGCGGGAGAAGCGGAACTGCTAGGCGGGATCGTGGGAAGATCGTGTGCGGGAGAAGCGAAACGGTGCGGGTCGATCGGGCGGCGGGATCGTGTTCGCGGACATTGATGGGATCATGTGGCAGTTTTGCAATCTGTCACACGGTTGCCAAATACATTTTTCATTATTAATAGTTCCTTGGATTCTACACTAATAAGCATGTCATCGGACTCTATACTAAAGCATATCATCGACTAGATTCCACACGGCATATCATTGGACTCTACACTAAAAATATCATCGGATTCACTAAGCATATCATCGGATAATTTGCATTTGTAAGTATAACAATAAAGCATATATATCATCAAATTACTACAGTTAGTATAACATACCATATCATGCCGATCAACCATGGTACTTGTTAGGTGGGTCATGAATGGCACGCTGACAAAGTCATCACGTGGCAGAATTATGTCTCATAGGTTGCACACCTCCTCCTCGCTCAGCCTCATTCTTTGAGTATAGATGGCTTCATGAAGTGGGTCATCATCATCTTCATCAAGTGGGTCCTCATCATCTTCATCATCTTCCACCTTGTTGATATAAATGACAGCCAGCTTGGATCTTTCTGCTCCGAAGGAGAAGCTGATCAACTCACCACCAGTAACACCCGTGCAGGCGAAGAAACGGACCCATCCATCTCCTCCAATCTGCGACATATTGCGTCCTTTCTCGACCTCCATAGTGTGGGGCCCCCCAGGAGCCTCAAAGGTCACAGTGTCTCCTGTCAGCTTGTTGAATTTTAACCTCACATTGCATGGGACGATCTATGTAAAAAAAGCAAAATGACACAATGCATTAATGGAAACACTAAAAACAAAATAGTTGTTACAAGTTTCATATAATTTCTTACCACCGCATGATGAAAACTCGACTGGAAGTAGATGCCGAACAGCTTGCCAGTTGCAAGGCTGCTGGCGCACCGTGACTTGCACAGTCGAGATGGTGGTGGTGCTGGTCACGCCATTTTCCTAAAGCAATATGAGCAAAGATGAACGATCCACTTCACATGAAAGAAAAAAATAACATAAAGCTAGCTAGCTAGAGAGCACCCTTCAGAGTTGCTAAGTGAGTGAGTAAGTATAGTAAGATACAAATTAAAGGTGTCTCTCAATTATGAGAGAGACCTTTGTTGTCTGTGTCTGAACCAAGGTGATGCTTGTAGCAAGAAAATATCCATCTAATTTGCACACGAGCAAAAGGACACCCCCATCCCTCATAAGAAATATATATCTAATTTGCACACCAGCAAAAGCACACCCCCAGCCCTCACAAGAAAATTTGATAAGTCCAACGTAAACAACTACTGTGAGCATGAAGATACACAACACATCGACTCCAGTAACTTAGCACTTGCAAACCAAATACTTGTATCAAAACCAATATCTACCAGAAAAATAACGAGCTGCACCTCACTAAGCCACTACTATTCCATTAGCATTTGAACTTTCCTACGAGGTAGTTAACGAACTACACTAGCACTTGAACTACACTATGGTCATGATCTTCCCTGTTACTTGAAAGAAGATGGATATCAAAGTTTGCTTATAATGTGCTAGGGATAGCATAGAAATAGTTGTAACGTACTACAAGGCGCAAGAATAACCAAGCCGGCAACCCCTACACGGCCCCGTCACGGGCATCCCCCTCTACGGCCCCGTCATCGGAGTGGGGGCGTCGGCAGAGATTGGGGGCAGAAGGGGGAGTGGGGCGGCGATGGAATTGGGGGCAGTAGGGGGAGTGGGTTAGGCAGCCGGCGACAGACCGGGGTGGTGAGAGGGGGGAGGAGCATGACCTGCGGTGGTGGGAGGTGGCGCTCGGTGGCGGCGTCGCAGGCAGAACCCTAACTGCGGCGGTGGCAGCAGGCAGAGGGGATCCATCGAATTGAGGGGTGCGCGGAGGGTGCGGGGGGCGCGAGGTTTTCTTTTGGTATAGTAGTAGCGCCGGGTATGGGCCAGCGCTACTGCTAAGCCCACTAGCTGTAGCGTGGGTCGACAGGAAACGCTACAGCTATAGGTGGGCTTCTGTTCTGGGCCTTGTGGCACATGTAACAGTAGCGCGTCCTATGCTAAACAATGCTATTGCTAACCCGTACCAGTAGCGCGCTCCGAAACCAGCGCTACTGCAAATTAGCAATAGCGCGTGTCCCGAACAAACACTACTGCTAAACTTCTATATATAAGCATTTTCCCAGTAGTGACTATCACTAGTAGAAAACAGGGCTTTGGTCCAGGCCGGGTCAGCCCATTAGTCCCGGTTCAATCCAGAACCGGGACCAATGTGGGCATTGGTCCCGGTTCGTGAGCCCAGGGGGCCGGCCGGGCCACGTGGGCCATTGGTCCCAGTTCATCTGGACCTTTTGGTCCCGGTTGGTGGGATGAACCGGGACCAATGGGCCTCGCTCCTGGCCCACCACCATTGGTCCCGGTTGGTGGCTAGAATCGGTACCAAAGGCTCCCCTTTAGTCCCGGTTCATGTCACCAACCGGGACCAATGAGGTGCCTATATATACCCCTCGCTCGCGAGCAGAGCACCCCAGTGCTTTGTTTTTCTCTGGCCGAGGGGGAGAGGGCTTGGTGGTGCTCTAGCTCACCTCCTATGCACACAAGGTGTTCGATGGAATGCCCGAGCCACACTACTTAAGCTTTCTCCTCTCCAAGCTCGACCTCCAAACTCCATTTTCCATAATATTTGTCTAGGTTTAGCGGTCCGTCATGCCCCGTCCCCATCTTCACCGCCGTCGATGACCCGCAAAAAACAAAAGAAAATAAATAATGCAAAAAACAAATAAAAAACAGGAAAAAAACTATTTTTATAGTAAAGTTAATCACAAAATAAAATGACACTAACAGAAAGTTTATAATTTTTCTAAAACTAAAAGAAAAAAGAATAAAAAAATAAAGCAAAAAACAAAAGAAAATAAATAATGCAGAAAACAAAACAAAAAACTGGAAAAAAATAGCAACAATAAGTATTTTGTTGTAAGTAGAAACAAAATAAAATAAATAAAGCAACAAAGAAAACAAAAAAAGTGTTTTCAAATTTGAAAACTAATGGCATTAACAAAAAGTTTATAATTTTTCTAAAACTAAAAGCATAAAGAATTAAAAAATAAAGCAAAAACAAAAGAAAATAAAATAAATAAAGCAACAAAAAGAAACAAAAAAATGCCACCTACTGGGCCCCCACGGCCTGAATACGACTAGAAACCCATCAAAGGGTTAGGATTCAGACCCGCAGGAGGCCTAGTAGGCCCACAGGCATAGCAGTGACAATTAGGCCCGTAAGCCTGCAATAGAGAGAAGCTCGACAGGGGTGCGGCAGTGGGGCTTATAAACCACTGCGCACCCCTCTCGACTAGCGAGGTGGGACTAAACTTTCGACGCAGCAGCCGCACAAGGCCTTTGGTCCCGGTTGGTGGCACCAACCGGGACTAAAGGGGGCCATTGGTCACGGTTTGTGGCACAAACCGTGACCAATGCCCCCCTTT